>NC_140167.1:192761506-192869006 GCF_963971535.1 Notolepis coatsorum | reverse complement strand
TCTGTAGTCTAAGCCTTTGAGATATTAGGTTACTAGGGTTATTACTTTGTGTTTTGGTGTACTAAAAAAGGCTCTGATGTGTTTTTTTCTGTCTTTTTTCTGCCATGTTCTACCTGACTGGCTGGCTAGACACGCACACACACACAGTGTGCAGGTTATTTACAGTAGGAGATGGGCTTCTATCATATTATCTTCTATTATTCTATAATGGGCTTCGATCTACCAGGTAGCTAGCTATAGTCAAACACTGGTTGATGTTACTAGCAGCTAGCAACGTCAGCTAACCGCTAGCTAACATAAAGTGACCTGTAATTCAATGCAGTGAAAATTAAGAGAAGGTGGTGATTATAAATGTGTTATATTGTATTGAGTGGTAGAATAAAAGATGTGTCTAACATATCCTTTGTTTGAACAACTTACTGGAAAGGTCTGCCACCAATGACAGACTCGTCACGGTGATATTCCCACACACACACTCAGCCTACCTGCATCATGCGCCACTGACTGCTGGGAGGCAGTTGATCAAACCATTGTGAGGGAAATGCGGGGGTGGGGGGGGGGGGTCGCAATCTTTGGAAACTTAAAAACTCGCTATTAAGTGTCTAAAATCAGCACACGTTATTTCATTGCATATTATTAATTCTATTGAATTACATAGTTATGTTTAGGACATGTCCCCCCTGTCCCCCATGGGATTTCCTCGCCTAGATTATAGTTGCATTGTGCTTGTATTGTAGTGTGTTATGAGCATGATTACAATGCTGTGCGTGTTACAGAGCCTTCTCAGTATATTGTGTGATGTAACAGTAAGAGCTATGGTTAGAGATGATCCACACGTTTCCCTGGCTTGCTGTGTCTGTGACCAATGCAATCAAGAGTCTATTCAGCGCCACAAAATGCAATCAGGGCCTTTGAGTGGAGACAAGCACCGATTGACTCCTCGAAGTGAGAGCAATTCTCGGCTGCACTGTTGTCATGCAATAGGTCCTTGCTTCTGAGTGCACACAATTAGAACATACCCTCACTCTCCGGCCTTTCACTATGGCGAGATGCGTGGCTACATACATCTAATCAGCTGGTGTGTAAACAGAGCCCCTCGAACAGGCAAACAAAGGCAGGCATCACAGGAGGGGAATTAAAACAGCATCAGCGCGGAGGAGAGGAGCGGTCCGCGTCGCATCACGGCGGAGAGGACACAGAGCCACAATCGACCCATCTCGAGCCGTGCCCTCGGTCCTCCGTCACTTCCCTCTCAGACGCGGGAACAAAGTTGTTCCATCGGTTGTGAAGAAAAAAGAGGGCGGGGCTTGAAATCAATCGTGGTCAACTGTGGGCACGGACGCGTGCATGGAGGTGGGAGGTGGCGTGTTTCGTGAAGGCTCGAAGGCACAGAGGGAGAAAGCGAACACAATAATAGCCCACGGCGATGAAAGCAGGGTCGTGCTGTTTGTCACTTGATCATTTTAGCTGTGAATGATTTTGCATAAATTTGCTTGATGACTCACGATCCAAGATAATGGATTTGCTATGCCGCCAAACGCTTGTAATTAATGACTGAACGTAGCGTTTTCCTCACAGTGCCGCGGAGATGAGCCCCGAGCAGGTGAGCGGCTCTTGCCCGCCGTGCAATTTTGAGATGAGATGCCGGCGCCCGTTTGCCGTGTGAGAGATGAGCCTTGCGGGGGGGAAAAAAACACTATTTTCCCGCTCGCCTGCCTTTATGTACCTTCATTGTAAAGGAGGGGCGGTCTTTCGCATCGCATTTCACAGAAATACCATTCCGGTGAACCGTAACGTGTCGACTGAATACACGGCGACGGCTGTCCAATCTGTTCTCGCGCTTCATTATTCCAGGATGGAGGGTGGAGGTGTTGGTGGTTATTAGCGGTAAGCTGATCCAGAGTGTGGGAAGCGTGGAGGGCTGGAGGCCGCTGCTGGAGATCTCCTGTCCCCCCCCCATCCTCCTGTCTGACAGCCAGGCAGATTAGTATGAAGGATGTTCCTCATTTGTTAAGTGCTGATACTAATCCCATCACTCTGTCTCCCCATGGCCTGTCTAGCCACTCAAGGATCAACACTGACGGAAATTAAAGTGGAACCCGACGCACCCGCACGCAAGATATCAGTTATTCATGTCTGCTATTTCGGGACACAATAATGGGGTTTGTGTATGAGCACCTGGAACACGTGGCGTATTTCTGTACGACAAGTATACGACGTCCCTTTAGGGAAAGGAATTGTTTAGGGTTAGGGTGGAAATAATGAATGAAACAACGAATGAACAAACCGCGTAGGAACATATGAACGAACAAACAGATGAACGTGCATATACGAATGAATGTATGAATGAACGAAATAATAATAAATAAGCAATGTTATAATAACTCAAATGAAACTGTGAGTGAACAACTTCATAAAGGTACTTACAGAACTGCATATAACCCATAGCTCTGTATGATAGCATGTACAAATGCATACCTGTTGAGAGCTACAGGAGTCTCTATCTATCTCAATCACCTACTCGAGATAGAAGCCTGTGGCCGCTCGATATCCCCCAGCGAGGTGCTAAACTCGCCAAGTTCTCGAGTCAATTACTATTTCTGTCAAGCTTACTTCATAGTCACTGGTTTAGTTATATCCAGTTGATATGAAATGTAAGCATAGAAGAGTTGTTAACCTCTTCTTGTTTGTAATCAACCGAATGTATGTCTAGGAGAACTCTTATTGCCTATAATAACACCGCCAATATCCTCATTTGTGAGGGAAGGCATGTAATACTGATCATTTGAAAGCTTGGTTGTATTAATACTCTTTTAATAAGTATTACTACTGTTAATAATGTAACATTAGCGTACTAACAATCATTTGAAAGCTTGGTTGTATTAATACTCTTTTAATAAGTATTACTACTGTTAATAATGTAACATTAGCGTACTAACAATCATTTGAAAGCTTGGTGATATACTTCACCACCACCATCATCACCGTCCTCATTTGTGAGGGAAGGCCTGTAATACTGCTCATTTGAAAGCTTGGTTGTATTAATACTCTTTTAATAAGTATTACTACTGTTACTAATGTAACATTAGCGTACTAACAATCATTTGAAAGCTTGGTGATATACTTCACCACCACCACCATCATCACCGTCCTCATTTGTGAGGGAAAGCCTGTAATACTGCTCATTTGAAAGCTTGGTTGTATTACTACTCTTTTAATAAGTATTACCCCTGTTAATAATGTAACATTAGCGTACTAACACTTAATCATTATTTGCAAGCCCCAGTACCCCTTATCAATCCGGCAGATCCATCGATCCGTGGTACCGGTCCTCAAGTCCTGCAGTGACTCGAACACCGATTTCCCACAAAACTTGACAGAGTCCGTCGGACACAGAGATACCAGAACCGGCAAACAACAAACATTGCCATATATAGTATTACTACCGTCAATAGCATATATATATATATAATATATAACTTTAGCTGAAAAGCATTAACCAGCAATTGATTCAATCTGTAACATAGTCACCTCAAAGAATTTGCAGGGCGCGGCCAGTCTCTTGGCCCATTGCTGGCAGAAATCAGTCCAAGAGCTCAATGGATAATTATAAAAAATCATTTTTATTTAAGAAAGTTACAAAAAAAGACTGTATTGGAAATGTCCAATACAGTTTAAAATATTATATAACAAAACGTCATATTCTATAGGATAGCATAGCCTATGCCTGGTGTATCAAGTCAAAGGTGAAAACCTGCTTCAAAATCTAAAAATCTCAAAAACGTCCTGAGATCCAGCGAGTTAGCCCTTATAAAGAACTCAAGATCTCTTTGCCATTGGTTTAAATACAGTGATGTTATTTCACTAGCCAATCAACGTATAACACATAAGAATGAACCCGCCTCCTCTTCTAGTTTCCATTGGCTCCCGTTTACTCCACTGGGTTGTAACTTAAAAAGTAATTGTAACAGTAACAGAGTATGCTATTGTGGAAAGTCCCTCTGTCTCTAGCTGGAGCAGAGGCCCCGTAAGCACATTCCTGAGGGGTCCAGTCAGTATTGAGATGGAAGCAAAATGCCCTGTGTACAATACATGACATACACTTCTTGCATGAATAGTCTAACACGCCTATATATACAACTCAACACTCATATACAATAACACTGATTGATCACACATCATATATGTATTTTGTAGTTTAAAGTAAACTAAGTTAGTTTACTTAGTAAACTAACTAAGTTCTTTGCCTCATAGCTGTAAGACAGTGATTCTCTCCTCTCATCTCATCTCTGTGCTCGCTTGCTCGGAGCTGTCTCCCAAGGTCACATTCTTGCACATTCCTGTACACCACAGAGGCCCCCTTACTCTTTTCATTCTGACTTGTGCAGACCAGCCCAGACCTAGGTTCTCGTGCAAATATTTAAAACAGATATATACTATAAACATATGCTTAAACCTTTTACATCCCACAATTGACAGAGAGAACAGGATGTCATAATAACCAGGGTCACTTGTTGGCTGTGACTCTCAACACCCCCTCTGTCATCTTGTTCTGTCATTTTCCACTGTCTTAATAGCGTCTGTACTGGGGGACGAGATGGCGATTGCGGGGTCACGTGGCTGTGACTCTCCACACCCCCTCTGTCATCTTGGTTCCCTGTTACCCTGGTAGCCGGCGGGAAGACTTGCATCTGTTGTTCCCTGGCTGGACGGCCCGATAGGATAGGGGCCACGTCGTTGCTTGGTATCCGGCGGGAAGACTTGCATCTGCTGTTCCCGGCCAATGCACCCCCAGTTGTTGTCGTCTGAAGAACACAATGTCATGGTTCTTATGGTCACCCCCTCTGACCTCTTGGATCTATCCCGTAGTTTGAGGTAGGTCGAATTGTCACTTCTCGGGCGACCCCACGGGTCCCCGAGAATTGTAGCAGCAGTCCTCTATCGAAGTGTGGTTGGCCTGGTCGTGTGACCCTGTCCGTATGCCACGCAGGACATCACAGATATAGTCCACAGAGGACTCATTTCTTTTCTCTCTTTCAGGTCCATTCAGGGCTCTCGTCGCCCTGTAACCTGGGTCCAGGCCGATGTCTCTCTGTCTCCATGTCACAGGATATGCGGGCATAATATCCCCTGTTTCATCGCCTGCCCATTCTCCTCCAATCCTGAGCTCCAGGAGAGCTTTCAGAGAAGGCCCCTTGCTGATAGGTCTCAGTTTGGCCTGCTTAGCTCTCTTGTTCGGTCTAGGAGGTTCGTCCCTTGGGTACCGAACTCTCTCCCTAGATCTTGATCTAGATGAGGACCTTGAGGATGCTCTGGAGCTTGACCTATCCCGGTCTTCCTCCATTTCTGAGTTCTGATCTGGGTCAGTATATTCCTTTTTGCTATTCGCTGCGTCGTCCACTGACTCCGGGGGACAGCCCCCCCGTCTAAGAATGCTCCTGGCCCGAGATAGGGCAGGTTCTGATAAAAACACTGGCAACTCTAAGCAGCTTTTTTCCACCATAAATCACCTACTGAAGCCACAACCATCCTCATCCACTGAAGCTACAGAAGAGCAATGCAATAACTTTATGGACTTTTTTCAGATCTAAAGTAAACAACATCCGCTCTCTGATGCCCAGCTCTTCCTCTCTGTTTCCCCCTGCCTCTAACCCACCACCTGAGAGCTTGCCATCTCTGCCATGTTTCACTGAGGTTCAGCAGAGCCACATTGAAAAAACACTCAGAGGAATGAAACCATCCACCTGCACTCTGGATCCCATTCCAACTGCCCTGCTCAAATCAAACATCCCCAGCATCAGCCCAATCATCACCCAGGCTGTTAACCTCTCCCTTCAAACTGGCCATATCCCATTCACCCTCAAAGTTGCCATCATCAGCCCCCTCCTAAAGAAGCCCACCCTGGACCCGGAGGTTCTTGCCAACTACAGGCCTATTTCGAACCTTTCCTTTCTATCCAAGGTTTTGGAAAAGGTAGTTGCCTCCCAGCTCCAGGACCACCTTAAAAATAACACCCTGTTCGAGAAGTTCCAGTCAGGCTTTCGCTCATCCCACAGCACGGAAACAGCTCTGCTCAGGGTGACGAATGACCTCCTAATGACCGCTGACGCAGGATCACCATCACTCCTCATCCTCCTCGATCTGACGGCGGCGTTTGACACTGTGGACCACACCATCCTCCTGGAGCGCCTCCACAACACTGTTGGACTGTCGGACCATGCACTACAGTGGTTCCAGTCCTACCTCTTAGGCAGGACAGAATATGTCTCACTGGGAGGACACAAGTCCAGGCTGCTCGAGGTCACCTGTGGTGTTCCGCAGGGGTCGGTTCTTGGTCCCATTCTATTCATCACCTACATGCTCCCCCTCGGTCGTGTCATCGGCAGACATGGAATGTCTTTCCACTGTTATGCCGATGACACACAACTCTACATAAAAACGGCCCCAAACCCCTCTGCAGCTCTGTCATGCCTCACCACCTGTCTTGGGGAGATAAAGGCATGGATGAACAGCAACTTCCTCCAACTAAACAGCAAGAAAACCGAGGCACTCCTAATTGGCACCCCTCACCAGGTTCAGTCTTCACCCATATCACATCTCACCTTTGACGGCCAGGTAATCCCCCTCTCCCCCTCAGTCACAAATCTGGGGGTTCGATTTGACCCCCACCTGACCTTCAACACCCACATAAAACACCTCTGCAAGACCTCATTCTATCACCTAAAAAACATATCAAAACTCCGTCCCATTCTAACCCTGTCAGATGCAGAGAAGCTTGTCCATGCCTTTATCTCCTCAAGACTGGACTACTGTAACGGACTCTTCATCGGGATTCCTGGCAAGAGCATCCAAAAGCTACAATACATCCAGAACAGCGCTGCCAGGATCCTGATGAGAGTCCGTAAACACGATCACATAACCCCCATCCTTCACTCACTACACTGGCTCCCCGTCTCATCCCGGATCAACTACAAAATCCTTACGATTACCCATAACTGCATAAACGGACACGCACCCCTCTACCTTCAGGAACTCATCACTCCACAATCCTTCACCCGCACCCTCAGATCCGCAGGTAGCCTGCTCCTTCAGGTCCCCAATACCCGGCTCTGCACCATGGGTGACCGAGCCTTCTGCACGGCTGCACCACGCCTGTGGAACAGCCTCCCCATCCAGCTGAGGGCACCACAGAGCCTGGACTCTTTTAAAGCAGGCCTGAAAACCTATCTGTTTAAAAAGGCCTTTGACTGTTAGCTTTTTATTTAAATTTTATTGCGCTTTGTTTTTAAATTGTCTGTTTATACTATGTTTTTAATTAACTATGTTCTATTTTTATTCTGTATTTTATTTTATTTGTTTTACTAATAACTATTTTATTCTATTTTTTAACTGTTTTAACCATGTTAGCACTTTGGGATCCCAGCGAACAAAAAGTGCATTACAAATCCAATCTATTATTATTATTATTATTATTATTCCGGTCCGAACTGTACTGTCGGTCTCCTTGGTGTATCCTAAGGAGGGAGGTCGGTTCATTCCAGGATCGCAACATATTCACTTTGATTATCTGATCCTTTATAGAGCGTACAGCTCTCTCTGCCACCCTGTTCGTATTGGGCTGGTAGGGTACAGAGTATTGGGCCATTACAACCGCTTCCTCCAGTAGTTTCAGTCCTGCTTTCAGATACTGCTATTCGTCCCGGTGGCACTGGTTCAGGTTTTGTCCCCCTTACCAGCGCACATTGTTCACAAGCCTTTCGGACTGTTATCGCTCTTTGTTTGGCTTTAGGTATGAGAATGTTGTTAGTTCTCAGGTATACCAACATCCTCTTACTTCCGACAGGTCCAAGGTTATCATGTACCTGTCTGATCATGTGAGTAGCCTCGTCCTCCGGTACTCTCACCGTGCCTTTGTCTTCCCATGGCAGAGTCCAGCTGACTCAGGGACACCGGCTTTTCTATGGCCGCTACCTGATCCAGGTATTCCCTGCTGACCGACTTTCCGGTGTCTGTGATATTGAAACCTAGATACCTCAGGGTGTGTTTCGCGATCTCGCACTTTTTGAGGCCTATTTTTAATCCGGCCCTGGAGAGGCGGGTCACTACTTGGTCCAGCAGTTCCAAATGTTCCTTTTCCGAGTCATTGGTCCAGTACACGTCATCGATGTATATGGTGACGTCCAGACCTTTCAGGATGTCCTCTATGACTCCTTGGAACACATTCGGAGAGTTCTTATACCCTTGTGGTAATACTGTCCATCCATAAGACAGCTCGTTCCAGGTGAACGCCGTCTTTTGGGTGGATAGGGGGTCGATAGGTACTGACCAGAATCCATTAGCCAGGTCAATGCTAGACTTCCAATGTTTGTTGGGCAGATTCCTGGTTGTTTGTGCTATGTTTATCATTGTCCTGGTATCTGAGCAAGTTCTTGCATTCAGGGCAATTAGGTTGTGCACTAATCTCCATGATCCATCGGGTTTGGGGACTCCCATTACAGGGGTATTTGTTAGAGCAGAGTCCAACATAGTCAATACGCCCATTTGTTCCAATTCCGTGATTGTTTCCGTCCATTTCCTTCTTGCACAGGGGGTCAACCCTGTGTTGTGCTTGTCTCGGTCCAGACTGGGTAGTTAGTGACTGTTATGTCTGGTGTTAGCTCTGGCTAGTTAGCCTGATGTTAGCTCTGGCTAGTTAGCCTGCTTGTAGATTCAGGCTATGTAGCCTCTTATAGACTCGGCTCCTGCCGATAACACCAGCCTGTATGATTACGCTGGTTCCACTTCCGTCATAGTAGCAGGACTTATGCAGGACTTATTCTGACTTTAAGTAAACATTAGGTTACTTCTAGTTCAGGTGGCCTGTTAGTCGCAAGTCGTTTTCTACTTAAGTTTTGACTAAGTAAGCATTATGTTACTTCAAGTTCAAGTGACTTCAAGCTCCCTAGGCCTTGGACTTTAAGGCTCCCTAGTCCTGCTAGTCGCAAGTAGTTTTCAGTTTTGACTCCAAGTAAGCATTATGTTACTTCAAGTTTAAGTGACTTTAAGGTTCCCTAGGCCTTCTAGTCGCACGTATAATTTTCTACTTAAATTCTGACTTTAAGTAAACATTAGGTTACTTCTAGTTCAGGTGACCTGTTAGTCGCAAGTATAATTTTCTACTTAGGTTTCGACTGTAAGTAAACATTACCTTACCCTTTAGTCGTGAGTAAACGCTACTTCAAGCTGTTACTTATCAACCCTCTCTTGGTCCTGATAGCTTTTTTACCCCTTAGGCTGTCTGCTGCGCTTTGCAGACCTCTACGTCACTTATTGTTCCAGATCTCGAGCATTAGGAAGAGTCTTGGTTGGAGAGGTTCTGCTGATTAGATCCATCTTGAGTAAGGTTGACTCAAATCTGTAACTAATTTTACTCCAGAGGCACCTGACAGCAGTCATTTCAGTTCATATTCTTTCGGCTGTTTAATACCTATTCAAATAGTATAAAGCCCAACTCTCGGATGTTCTAAGCCCCAGAACCTCCGATCCGTTTCGACAGACCTATAAACCAGTGACTTGGCCGCCTAAGCACCACAGCGTCCTGTATGCTGAAGCTTCCAAGTCCCCACGAATCTGATAGGCCCGTCGGATATAGAGACCCTGATGCTCGCTCTGTCCCCCCGCGTCAAGGTGCTAAGCTTGATGAGAGTTTGCAGAGTCTCAATTTGTATCCATAGGTGCCGGTGAGTGTACATCTCATGCAGCTGATATGGTTGGTACGGGTGCTAACCTACCAGATGGTTGCTGTCAGGAAATCCCCTTTGAATGAAATAGATTACAAATTCTTTCATCCTCTTTACTCTGGTTTAGAGAAAAGACAGACATCTTTACATAGTATACTTAAAATGTATACAAAATGCATGTAGTATTCTATGTCATGTTTCTTCCTAAATGACAATAACACTATATATTATTCCTCTTGACAGATGAGCTGAATGTCAAGTGCAGTTTGCACTTGCTCGAATTCCTTCCTTTGTTGCCCTCATCTCTGCTTGCTGCTCTGGGGTTAGTTTCTCCCCCATGTTTTCCCCTGGATCTGGACCGGGGGTCCTTAGTTCTATTTTCATCATTTGGGCCATTTGAGGCCCTTTCTGGGATCTCTAGTCTTTTGAGATGTCTCAACTGCTGAGCTAGCGTCTCATGGGCTAGCGTCCGCTGTGCCAGATTCTCCTGAGCTAGCGTTGGTTGCGCCAGCTCCTCCTGAGCTAGCATCTCCTGTGCTATTACTCAAGATGTTGAGTAATCAGAACTGTGTTCAGTTTCAGAGGTATTTAGCTCCCCATCATGTTCAGGCTCAGACTCAGTTTCACCTGAAGGTGTCATCTGTGGCCTTGGGTTCTGATCCCCGATCTGAATGTCGCCATCCTCCTCCTCTGGGCCATAGAAAATGGAACAGTGCTCATAATTGATGTTCTTGGCCTTTAGGAACTTGTCTAGAGAGTCGAACACCTCTATGTCAGTGGAGGGGGACGCTGCTGCTCGTTTTGAGGTGGAGCCTTGCGCCTCACAATGAGGAAGAATGACTACATCGTCTTCTTGGTTTTTTCCATTTCCAATATCCTGTGGCAGAACAGGGTCTCCATTTGTGGGTTCAAATATCAGGTCCGACACGACCACACACATAACCATCCAGTCGTCATCCCTCTCCTTATTTTGTGGTGATTCCTCCACCGTCAGTTCCCTGTGGTCTAGAGCGGGAACATGATTCAACCCTTGCTCTTTAATTGACGCTTCCGTCTTGACCGCACTTTCACACTGCATAAACAGTGTCTCAGGAGGCAGAGCGGTCGTCTGGCAATCAGAGGGTTCCTGGTTCGATTCCAGCTCGTCCCAGATAGTGTGTCGCAGTGTTTTTGAGCAAGACACATAACCCCTGACTGCTCCCGTTAAGCAGGTTGGCACCTTGCATGGCTGCCTCCGCCGTCTGTGTTTCTTAAGCCCTTGCTGGCTCCTGAAGCTCGTGTAACACTGGTCACAGTAGTAAGGTTTCTCTCGTGTGTGTACCATGTGGTGTCGTTTAAGTTCTTCCATCCTCTTGAAGCTCTTCCCACACTGGTCACAGCAGTAAGGTTTCTCTCGTGTGTGCACCATGTGGTGTTGTTTAAGGTGAGTCTTCGTCTTGAAGCTCTTCCCACACTGGTCACAGCAGTAAGGTTTCTCTCGTGTGTGTACCATGTGGTGGACTTTAAGTCCTGCCTTTCCCTTGAAGCTCTTCACACACTGGTCACAGCAGTAAGGTTTCTCTCGTGTGTGTACCATGTGGTGAACTTTAAGTCCTGCCTTTCTCTTGAAGCTCTCCCCACACTGGTCACAGCAGTAAGGTTTCTCTCGTGTGTGTACCATGTGGTGGACTTTAAGTCCTGCCTTTCCCTTGAAGCTCTTCACACACTGGTCACAGCAGTAAGGTTTCTCTCGTGTGTGTACCATGTGGTGAACTTTAAGTCCTGCCTTTCTCTTGAAGCTCTCCCCACACTGGTCACAGCAGTAAAGTTTCTCTCGTGTGTGTACCATGTGGTGAAGTTTAAGTCCTGCCTTTCCCTTGAAGCTCTTCCCACACTGGTCACAGCAGTAAGGTTTCTCTCGTGTGTGTACCATGTGGTGAACTTTAAGTCCTGCCTTTCTCTTGATGCTCTCCACACACTGGTCACAGCAGTAAGGTTTCTCTCGTGTGTGTACCATGTGGTGTCGTTTAAGTTCTTCCATCCTCTTGAAGCTCTTCCCACACTGGTCACAGCAGTAAGGTTTCTCTCCTGTTCCAGGTTTAGGGAGTTCTTTGAGTATCTCCTGTGCTAGCTTCTCCTGAGCTAGCATCGGTTGCGCCAGCTCCTCCTGAGCTAGCATCTCCTGTGCTAGCTTCTCTTGTGCTAGCTTCTCCTGAGCTAGCGTTGGTTGTTAGCTCCGGCTATTTAGCCTGCTGTTAGCTCTGGGCTAGTTAGGGCCAGTTCACCCTGTGGATTCCGGCTAGGTAGCCTCCTGATAGCACTCAATTCACTTGTGGCTAGTTAGCCTGCATTCCTGTGGGCTCGGGCTAGGTAGCCTTCAGTTAGCATTCAATTCACTTGTGGCTAGTTAGCCTGCGTTCCTGTGGGCTCCGGCTAGGTAGCCTTCAGTTAGCATTCGATTCACTTGTGGCTAGTTAGCCTGCGTTCCTGTGGGCTCCGGCTAGGTATACCTTCAGTTAGCATTCGATTCACTTGTGGCTAGTTAGCCTGCGTTCCTGTGGGCTCCGGCTAGGTAGCCTTCAGTTAGCATTCAATTCACTTGTGGCTATTTAGCCTGCGTTCCTGTGCGCTCCGGCTAGGTAGCCTTCAGTTAGCATTCAATTCACTTGTGGCTAGTTAGCCTGCGTTCCTGTGGGCACCGGCTAGGTAGCCTTCAGTTAGCATTCGATTCACTTGTGGCTAGTTAGCCTGCGTTCCTGTGGGCTCCGGCTAGGTAGCCTTCAGTTAGCATTCAATTCACTTTTGGCTAGTTAGCCTGCGTTCCTGTGGGCTCCGGCTAGGTAGCCTTCAGTTAGCATTCGATTCACTTGTGGCTAGTTAGCCTGCGTTCCTGTGGGCTCCGGCTAGGTAGCCTTCAGTTAGCATTCGATTCACTTTTGACTAGTTAGCCTGCGTTCCTGTGGGCTCCGGCTAGGTAGCCTTCAGTTAGCATTCGATTCACTTGTGGCTAGTTAGCCTGCGTTCCTGTGGGCTCCGGCTAGGTAGTCTTCAGTTAGCATTCGATTCACTTGTGGCTAGTTAGCCTGCGTTCCTGTGGGCTCCGGCTAGGTAGCCTTCAGTTAGCATTCGATTCACTTGTGGCTAGTTAGCCTGCGTTCCTGTGGGCTCCGGCTAGGTAGCCTTCAGTTAGCATTCGATTCACTTTTGGCTAGTTAGCCTGCGTTCCTGTGGACTAGGGCTATGTAGCCTCCTGTAGTCTCGGGCTAGGTAGCTTCCTGTTAGCACCAGCTCGTTAGCCGGTGCTCCCGTGGACTAGGGCTATGTAGCCTCCTGTAGTCTCGGGCTAGGTAGCTTCCTGTTAGCACCAGCTCGTTAGCCGGCGCTCCTGTAGACTAGGGCTATGTAGCCTCCTGTAGTCTCAGGCTAGGTAGCTTCCTGTTAGCACCAGCTCGTTAGCCGGTGCTCCTGTGGACTAGGGCTATGTAGCCTCCTGTAGTCTCGGGCTAGGTAGCTTCCTGTTAGCACCAGCTTGTTAGCCGGTGCTCCTGTGGACTAGGGCTATGTAGCCTCCTGTAGCCTCGGGCTAGGTAGCTTCCTGTTAGCACCAGCTCGTTAGCCGGTGCTCCTGTGGACTAGGGCTATGTAGCCTCCTGTAGTCTCGGGCTAGGTAGCTTCCTGTTAGCACCAGCTCGTTAGCCGGTGCTCCTGTGGACTAGGGCTATGTAGCCTCCTGTAGTCTCGGGCTAGGTAGCTTCCTGTTAGCACCAGCTCGTTAGCCGGCGCTCCTGTAGACTAGGGCTATGTAGCCTCCTGTAGTCTCGGGCTAGGTAGCTTCCTGTTAGCACCAGCTCGTTAGCCTGTGGTGAGCTAGTTAGCTCCTGTCTCGCTTCAGTGTCATTAGAGAGGATTCTCTTGTCTTTAATCGAATTTTGCGGCTTCAACCGCTCCACCAGCAATGCCCCCACTACGCAGAATTTGCCTTTGGGCGCTTGGCCTTCGCCCATATTACGACTGCACCCCTGTGTACACGGTACCGTTCTAGAGGGTTTTGCGAGACAACAAGGAGGGGATGTGAAACCATTACGTGCCGGCCGATGGAGGTGGGTTCATAAATAGCGCTGTAGCTGTGAGTTCTAGCTGGTGTTCTGACACAGGGAGCTGGCTGAGGCGCAGCGCTGGGCTGCTGACCTCGGAGGCTCCTCGCTGGTTCAGAAACCGGTGAAGACCTCCTACTCTCTCCTCCAGCCCACACAGACATCCCTTCACACCGGCTTACATAACCACAGACCAGAGGAAGAGAGAGAGAGAGTGAGGGAGAGAGAGAGAGCACGAGAGAGAGAGAGAAGAGAGAGAGAGAGAGAGAGAGAGAGAGAGAGAGAGAGAGAGAGAGAGAGAGAGAGAAAGAGAGAGAGAGAGAGAGAGAGAGAGAGAGAGAGAGAGAGAGAGAGAGAGAGAGAGAGAGAGAGAGAGAGAGAGAGAGAGAGAGAGAGAGAGAGAGAGAGAGAGTGAGAGAGAGACGGGAATATAACCAAACAGAGCAGCCCACTCCAATGAAGTATTTGTAGAAATTATGAGAGAGGCCCACTGAGTCACTCACACCTAAATAGCAGAATGACGTCCCTCTCATCGAGGACTTTTTGTCAGGGGAATTCACTTTGAAAGAAGAGTGGATAGAGAGAGAGAGAGAGAGAGAGAGAGAGAGAGAGAGAGAGAGAGAGAGAGAGAGAGAGAGAGAGAGAGAGAGAGAGAGAGAGAGAGAGAGAGAGAGAGAGAGAGAACACAAAAGCAGCACGAAAAGACACTGGCGGATACTGCCCTGAAAAATAGGACACATACTGTAGATATGAATATGTCTTGTGTTAGATGTAACATATACACCATCATACAGTAAATCACACACACACATGAAGTGACAAGGGTGAATGGTTCTGTTATACAGAACCAGCTAAGTCCCTCTGCGTTGTGATTTGTCCGTCCTACTTCCCTTGTACTTACAAAGACCAGGAAACTGGCCTTGTTTTCACGGCGGCGAGGCAGAAATAAGAAAAGGAGAGTGTAGTTATTTCAAAAGTAGTGGTTTATTAAAATCCACAAAGTTATACAAAAATGATCTGTTTCAATCAACTGAGATGTGTGCTATAATATTAAGGTACCGAAAGCACTATGCCGCTTGCCCTCAATATTAGTCTAAGAAAGCAGTTTAAAAGAATAACGAATTGTTGAGTTGTTGATGGTCATTGTTGTCTTGCTGACAACAAAGGATTCTGTTCTCGTTCCAAAAGCTTCTTCTCCTTGTGTTCTTCTCTGCTCGCGCTGTCCTCTGTGTGAAGGTGGGAGGTGTGTCCTTGTGTCGGTTCCGTTTTTGTGTGTCCTCTAGAAACCCTGAAGTTCCCTTTTATCAATGAGCCTGGAGTGTCTGCATGATGTCACAGGAGTGACGTCAAGCAGATGTTTTCCTCCAATCACGGGCTCTCTAAGTTTGAATTTGAAATAGAAGGTTGTCCTCAGTAGTCCAATTCTCTCTCCTTTGTTTCAACTCAGAGAAATAGATACCGTCTAAACTAACTTAATACTTTGGTTATTAAACCCAAGATATATATATTCGAATTGAGATTGATTTCATAAACACAGAGATATCATTTTTGAATAGTTTCTCTTGATGCTAAATGAGAATCACAGTAGTTTTATCATTAAGTCCACTTCTATAGTTTTCTAATAATATTCTTTTAACTTAAATCACTATCTATTTTATACAGTTAGTATTCAGCATTTTGAGTATTTTCCAATTTAGTTTTTAGAAGTGGCTTAATTTCAAAACTTGTGATTCTTTATCATAACCATAGCATTTTTCATATCATTCTGTTCAGCATAATTAGTCCAACACAACAGTAGTATTTACAGGTATTTCACCTTGATGGTCAGCATCCTAAATCAGTAAAAACACCTTTAAGTTATTTAACAATAATTCCTATTTGAGACTCCATACTAATCAGACCAGTTGGCCTGGCCTCCTGTTCTCAGGAGATAACGGCTACCTGTGATGTGGTCATATTTTGTTTTAGCTGTTTGCCCACACCCATTGTAAACAGTTGCTGTATTGTCCATCCTGTAACTAGATCTCCTAGTTACAGTTGCTTGAAGGAAACCTGTTCTTTGGCCTTTCCCAACTGCTCACAGCACTTGTATGTAAATCCACCTTTGTGGTGAGCACAATGTTAATCAATCTCTGTAAACACACACAATCTATGAACTAAGTCACTCTAGTTTTTACCAGTATATTTGATCTCCAACTGTTACACTTTGACTGTTTCTATTTTAGGATTTATGGTTTATCAAATAATACTACACACACACACACACACGCACACAGACACACACACACACCCACACCCACACGCGTCTCTACATTTCGTAGCTCCAGTTCTGCAGACCCCTCTCTGATTGGTTGAACTCCATTTCTGCAGACCCCTCTCTGATTGGTTGAGCGAAGCCCCTCTCTGATTGGTTTAGCTCGTCATGCGGTAAAAGGCGGATGTAATGTTATCAGCTCAAGAAGATAAAAAGAAATGTACTACCAGATTCGCATATAACGTTATTTCGCGTGACTTTGCGGTTTATTCATAACGTTATGCACATTTCACAACACAGCCAGCTGTCAGAAACTGTACATTGTAACGTTATAGGTTTATTCACATAACGTTATTCACAACACAGCCAGCTGTACTGTACATTGTAACGTTATAGGTTTATTCACATAACGTTATTTCACGTGATGCGTTCAACTTGTTTACACTCCCCACTTACTGTAACTGTACCATGACGCACTCCCCACTTAACCCAGTTAATGCCTTAACTGTACCATTTTAGATTAACCCAGTTAATGCTTTAGACAGTTACAATGTAACATTTAGATTAACACAGTTAATGACTAACTGTACTGTCTATCTGTATGTCATATATGTTACGATGAATTGAAAATGGGGGACCCTGATGTAAACCAGACGAAATTCTTTCTCTGGGGTCTGCATCCCCTTAACAATTGTATGTATTGAGCTGTATTGTACTGTACCCATTCTGCAATCTGTTAATAAAGTTTTCAATCAATTCAATCAATCAATCAATAATTGATTGATTGATTGATTGAAAAGTTTATTAACAGATTGCAGAATGGGTACAGTACAGTACAGCTCAATACATACAATTGTTAAGGGGATGCAGACCAGAGAACTAGACAGTTACAATATAACATTTAGATTAACACAGTTAATGCCTAACTAGACAGTTACAATATAACATTTAGTCATTTAGCTGACGCTTTTATCCAAAGCAACTTACAAGTTCTGTACGACAAGACATCAGGAAGGGCACAACTCTATCAGCTGAGTAACAATGTTCATCAAAGTGTTGAGTGCTACAGTGTAGGTTAGTTTATTAGGACAAGTGCATGACAGTATGGTTAGTTAGGGTTAGATAATATATTTTTTTTCTTTTCTTTTTTAATTCAGATAATGGTTGAAGAAGTGCGTCTTTAGTCGACGGCGAAAGATTGGACGTGTTTCGGCTGTCCTAACTGGGGTGGGTAGTTCATTCCACCATTGTGGGGCAAGGATTGAGAATAGGCGACTTCTCTTTGATGACCCTCCCGGAGCTTGGATAGGAGTAGGTCTGAGGCGGCCAGAAGATGCAGAGCGTAGGGGTCTTGAGGGTGTGTAGTTAGAGACCATTGACCGGAGGTAGGCGGGAGCAGTTCCCTTTGCCGCACGGTATGCTAGGTCGAGGGCCTTGAAGCGGATTCGTGCAGCAATGGGGAACCAGTGCAGGTCCCTAAGAAGTGGGGTGACATGGGCCAACTTCGGTAGGTTTGAGATCAGGCGGGCCGCTGCGTTCTGAATGAGTTGAAGAGGCTTAGTGGCAGTGGCCGGGAGGCCAGCGAGCAGTGCGTTGCAGTAGTAATAACATAGTAATAACATATAATAGAATATAACATATATAACATATAATAGAATCCAATAGAACGACATTGTGTAACATTTAGATTAACACAGTTAATGCCTAACTGTACTGTCTATCTGTATGTCATATATGTCATAAATGTCTAGATGTAGCAGTACTGTCTATCTGTCTACCTGTATGTCATATATGTTATCATGAATTGAAAATGGGGGACCCTGATGTAAACAAGACGATGAATTGAAAATGGGGGACCCTGATGTAAACAAGACGAAAGTCTTAGGCCTACCACAAGTTCAGGGTACGCATCCAGATTAGATTCACATGGCGGAGTACAGGAAAAACGCTCATCATTGCTGACGCGTCTTGTAAGATTTGCTGCCATATTAATGTATTATACATTCAATATATACTTCAATATATCGAACATAACATAACATTATATTTGCGGCATTACATTTGCGGTATCTCCTCCCTCGCGTACCTTAGAGAGGGGCTTCGCTCAACCAATCAGAGAGGGGCTTCGCTCAACCAATCAGAGAGGGGCTTCGCTCAACCAATCAGAGAGGGGTCTGCAGAAATGGAGTTCAACCAATCAGAGAGGGGTCTGCAGAACTGGAGCTACGAAATGTAGAGACGCCACCCACACCCCACCACACACACACACACACACCCCCACACACACACACACACACACACACACAGACACACACACACACACACACACACACACACACACACACACACACACACGCACACACACACACACACACACACACACACACAAACACACACACACACACACACACACACACACACACACACACACACACACACACACACACACAAACCCACCCACCCACCCAGGGAATGAGTGTTGGTAGAGGGGTTAGTAGGATAGGGCTGAGTGCCAGGGAGCCCTCTGCCTGCAGAGATAAACTTCCCTGCTCCCGCTCTCCCCAGATCAGACGGGCCTAACGATCCCACTGTGGATAGACGGTGTGCATGTGTGCGGAGGGGGGGGGGGGGGGGGGGGGGGTGTCGGAGGTTGGGGGGGGGCCGGGTGGAAGGCGGAGGAGGGAGAGGTGTCAAAAAGACATTCTCTGGGAGCGACGGAAAAAGATAAGCAACAATGGCGACACCGTCAGAGCCGAGAGCGTTCCCCCTATAACACAGCCACGGAGACGACGGTGCACTGGTAGATTGACTGTGTATATGGAACCAATTTCACAGCTGCTCCATTGAATACCTGCAAAAAGCAATGGGCTATCAAGTCTCTGCGGCTCGTCCCTCACACGCTCCCTAAACCTCGCCAAATTGTTGTGAAGAGCCGGAGTCATGGTTTGGTTCCCGGTGCATGGGACAGAAACAAGCCTCATTGATGAAATGAATGAATAAATGTTCTCAAGTTCAAGTTCTTTAATAGTTGTCATACAGAAGTACAGAATACTTTCATACAAAATGCTTCTTACTGTTACGCTCCAGAGACTGTGCTAGACAAGATAGTATCAAATAACATAATAACATAATATAGCATGAATTTAGAAGAAGAAAATGAGGTCACAGTGTTCGGTATAGACATATGTACAATGTTCTGAGTTACCATATAATATACAATACACAATACTATGCAGTGTACTAATGTACAGTACTATCTAGTGCAAAGCAGAAATGGGATGAGGTACAATTTTAGGTACAATTTACAGTAAGGTGTACGAGTTGTAGTGCAATCCTTCATCCATAAATATAAAGTGTGGGGAGTGGGTGCTACAGTGTGTTTGTTTAAAGTGGGTGTGTGCTATAAAGTGTGTGGAGTGGGTGCTACAGTGTGTTTGTTTAAAGTGAGTGTGTGCTATGTGCGTTTGGTGGTTGTTGTTGTGTAGTGTTCATTCATTGTTCGTTTAGCAGCCTGATGGCCTGGGGATAGAAGCTACTTCTGAGTCTTTCTGTGCTCGCCTTGAGACTCCGGTATCGCTTGCCTGACCGCAGCAGTTCAAAGAGGCAGTTGTTCGGGTGACTGGAGTCTTTAATGATTCTCTTAGCCTTGCCCTTGCAACGCTTGTAGTAAATGTTCTGGAGGGTGGGGAGCCCCCCTCCAATTGTGCGTTCGGCTGAACGTGTCACTCTTTGTAGTCTGCTTTGGTCTTTTGCAGTGCTATTCCCAAACCAGGAGGTGATGTTGCCGGTCAAGATGCTCTCTATTGTACATGAGTAGAAGTTCTTAAGGATCTTCTGGCTGACTTGGAACTTCCTTAGGCGCCTGAGGAAGTAGAGGCGTTGTCGTGCCTTCTTCACCACACTGTTAATGTGTGTGGTCCATGTCAAGTCCTCGGATATGTAGGCTCCGAGGTACTTGAAGCTGTTGACTCTCTCAACCGGTGCCCCGTCGATGCTGAGGGGGCTGTAGTCCTTGACCCCCGACCTCCTGAAGTCCACAATCATCTCCTTTGTTTTGCTGACGTTCAGGGAGAGGCTGTTTTCCTGGCACCATCCCGCCAGGACCTTGACCTCTTCCAGGTAGGCCCTCTCGTCGTTGGCAGAGATCAGGCCCACCACCACTGTGTCGTCAGCAAATTTGACGATTGTATTGCTACTCCGCTGAGCCACACAGTCGTGTGTGTACAGGGAGTAGAGGAGGGGACTCAGAACACAGCCCTGGGGGGCCCCTATGTTGAGGGTGATGGATGAGGAGGTGCAGTTGCCTGCTCTCACCACCTGGGGTCTGCCAGTCAGGAAGTCCAAGACCCACTGGCAGAGGTCATAGCCCAAGCCCAGGTCCCTGAGCTTGGCTATGAGTATGGAGGGGACTATGGTATTGAATGCACACTATATAGTAGGGGTGGGGGGGAAATCAATACGTAGTAGTATTGCGATACTTTGCGTGGCGATACTGTATTGATACAGGGACGCCAAGTATCGATATTTAATTATTTATTAAAAAACAAATAATAATAATAATTTGTATATTTTTTATATAAGGAAGTTGCAGTGTTAATTTCAATACATGTAATAGTACAGTAGTCCACACACACGCACACATGTGCATTCAGTTAAGTTGGAATATGACTGTAATACAAACAGTTCAGTTTGTCAGGTACATGCAACACAGATTAGAGTTTACATCTGTCTGCTTGAGAAAATATCATGTTCTGCAATAAAAATGATTGAAGTGAGATGAACAGACTGAGCTTTATTTTATTAGATAAAACATGTTGACAAAGTTTTACTTTGCAGTTGAAAAAAGGTAATAAATCGCAATATATCACAATATTAATATCGCAATATTAATATCGCAATACGCAGCATATCGCAATATATTTAGTATCGCAATACTATTGTATCGTGACTCAAGTATCGTGATAGTATCGTAGCGTGAGGCCTCTGGTGATTCCCACCCCTACTATATAGTATAATATAGTATAATTTATTTGTATCGACCAATTTAGTCCTACAGGCAGGAAGCGAAGCCTGGCGGCTATTTGTAACTCCTCGCCCCCGACACCTACCTCTTATACTTCCTATAACTGGCAATCACCCTGGCTCGTGAAGACATTCATAATTTACAAGAGATGTCAGGGCCAAGGTGTTACAAATAGGAATCAGGCTCCGCTTCCTGTCTGTAAGACTAAATTGGGCGCTAAAAAACTCTGTGTGTAAGAACACATTTGTGCGTAAGAACACTTCATGAATGAGCCATGTCTCCAAAGAACCCCAGAAATGGGTCATGCTCTGCTCTCTGATCTGCGCCGCACTGTTACATCACATACTCTGTTACCTACAACATGCTCTCTGTCTCTCTCTGTCCTTCCTGTCTCTCCTTTTTCTTCACATAGACAAGAGCATAAACGCACATTCAGTATGAATCAGTTGAGGTACACAGTCACACATGCATACACACACACACACACACACACACACACACACACACACACACACACACACACACACACACACACACACACACACACACACACACACACACACACACACACACACACACACACACACACACACACACACACACACACACACACACACACACACACACACGCTATCTTGATCTGCAGATCAATTGCACATTGGAATCAAATAACACAGAGGTTCAGCATGCTCAGAACTAGGGGTGTAATGATGCATCAATTCTAATGTGACGATTCAACTGCATCGATTTGAAAATGTTAGAATCTATTATAATCTAAATTAATAGAAATTAATCGAAATGTGTGTATTGTTTTTTTTGACCTACAGTCATTTATTTAAGCATTACATCACGCGCAGGAGTGGTTTGTGAACAATAAACCATGCCTAGGGGTGGTCGTTAGGCCCGGGGCGCAGCCGAGGGTCATTAGACCCCCCTAGGCATGGTTTATTGTTCACAAATCACGACTGCAAGTGGTGTAAAGCTTTTATACAACTGCCACATTCATCCAACCTTATTTCTATACAATAAACACACATTAATCGAAGATTTATTGAAAAAACCATCCGCCAGAAAAAGTAGTTCCCACAACTACAAAAAAGACAATTTGCCTCCATGTGGAAGCAGATCGGAAGTGCATCCAACCAACTAACACATCCAACTGTGTATTATTGGAATGATTGAGAGAAGTTGCCTCATGTGGAAGCAGCTTGAAGTGCATCCAACCAACTAACACATCCAACTGTGTATTATTGGAATGATTGATTGAAAATTTTATTACCAGATGCAGAATGGGTACAATACAGTACGGCTCAATGCACACAATTGTTAAGGGAATGCAGACCTACTTTCCATAGAACTTCATTCTTAGATGCTTCTATAGAAAGTAGGTAAAACAAATTAAAAAGTTTTCTTTGCCCTATAGGAAAAAAACGTTTTCTTCGCTCTATTCTTTTATTTATTTTTTTAAACCTACTGTAGAGGGCCTAAACTTAACCAGTTGGAAACCAAGCGTACAGTAATAAAATTAGCAATCAATCAATCAATCAACTCAATAGGCCATGCTCACTTAGAACAGCGCAGCACCCAGCTCTCTCTTAGTCTGACTTTCCCCCGCGTTGCAGGCAGAGTGTGTGTGTGTGTGTGTGTGTGTGTGTGTGTGTGTGTGTGTGTGCGTGTGTGTGTGTGTGTGTGTGTGTGTGTGTGTGGGGGGGGGGGGGGGGGGGGGGTGGCGGTGGGTGGAGACTAGAGCGAGCGCTGACAGTCGAAAGAAAAAAAATTGAAAAAAAAATTGAAAATTAATCAATCAATCAATCCGCGATTTTTCTTTTGTTACAGAATGATTCAAGACCCATCAATTACATCATCCAACATTGTTTAAACGACTAAGACATTCGCTTGTGACAGAATCGCTTGATATTTAGTCGTTTAGTCGCTATCAACATATCCATTTGTAAAGATTATTGTCCACCTTCTTGTGATCCGGCGGATTGATGTGATGTGATTCGGTTGTGGGCGGGTCCTGGGCCAGCAAGCGTGGACTGATCGCAATACATACGTGTAAATTGACTGTTTCAGCCAATCAGAATCGAGAAATTTGCCTGCCGTTGTATAAGCTGAGTGAATCAGTTCCCCGAGCCACATTTGTGTATTCAAATTTCTTTGGGGAATTAACTAATAGAAAATGTATCGAATAGAATCGAATCGTGGTCAAATTAAGAGATTTCATGATGCATTGAATCGTTCCCTGAATAATCATAATCTAAATTAATCGTTGTGGGGTTGCATCGTTACACAGAACACATGGATACAAAAGGCATCTTCTCCAACACACTGTCTGGCTACCTATTACAGCAGAGCGAGAACAGAATCTGACAACCTGTTTGATGCTTCTCCTTGATAAGCCACGCACGCACGCACGCAAACACACAAACACGCACACACACACACACACACACGCAAACACACACACACACACACACACACACACACACACACACACACACACACACACACACACACACACACACACACACACACACACACACACACACACACACACACACACACACACACACACACACACACACACACACACACACACACACACACACACACACACACACACACACACACACACACACACACACACACACACACACACACACACACACACACACACACACACACACACACACACACACACACACACACACACACACACACACACACACACACACACACACACACACTGGAACAAGCCCCACTCACTGGCAGGCCCCCAGATTGACAAAGCAAACACACCCAGGCTTGATAAAGCAAATGCGTGCACTGTGCCAATGTGAATAACTGATGTGCGATGGAGACCCTTGAAAAGGCACATCACCAACACAGAAAGATGTTTACTGGCACCTTGTAGAAGAAACCTTGCTCCTGACATAAACCAAGTAAATCTCCAGGGTCTATTTGAGCTGCGTTGTGGTGAGTTTGGCACAGTATACAGTAGCTTCCCTCTTTACTGTATGTGCAAAGTTGCCACATTATATTTCCATCTGGCATTTGGAAATATAATTTTCTTAGCTAATCATCGGGAGTTATGCATGTCAATTTGATAGTATTTTTTGGTATTCTATCCGCATCTCCATCTATCCGACTCGGGGTCACAGCATTCTGTCTGAACGCACACACTTATACTGTCTTTGAAGTGTGGACAACCCAAAGCCGGCAGATTGGGGGCAAAAAGACAATCCATATTGCCGTGAGTTCTGTGTGGAAATGGCTCTAGATAATTCACAATACCAAGATGTCATTGATTGAAATCCCTTTCTCAGAGTGTAAAGAATGAGCTTGGTCTAAATCTGACTTCTCTGTACCGAGGCATGTTTGACCACAACCGTTTTATTTCCCTCGTCTCCATAAATTCCATGCCTCCAATTGACACCTTTCTCCTTCACCCACACCTATTAAGTGTGTTAAATCAATATGACTCAAGGTTATATAATTCTACGGTGAATTATGTCACATTATTGGGAGCAGATATATAACCATAACCTGATGTTAAATCACTCCTACCAAGTGTCATGGAGAGGGACTCTGTCGGCCACCCGCCCCCTCCGGACGGGTGTCCCCCAGGGCTCGGTCCTAGGACCCCTTCTCTTCTCCCTCTACACTAAATCACTGGGTAACATTATCACGTCTCATGGCTTCTCATATCATTGTTATGCCGATGATACTCAACTCTTCCTCTCCTTCCCTCCCTCAGATATCCACGTCTCTGAGCGGATCTCGGCCTGTCTGTCCGACATCTCCGCCTGGATGACGACCAACCACCTCAAACTGAACCTAAGCAAAACAGAATTGCTCCACCTGCCGGCCAAATCCTCCCCCCTGACCGACCTCTCCATCACAGTCGAGAATGCAGCTGTGACCGCGTCGCCGACCGCCAAGAACCTTGGTGTTGTCCTCGACGACCAGTTGAACTTCTCTGCTCACATCGCAGCGACAACCAGAACCTGCAGATTCCTCCTGAGCAACGTCAGAAGGATACGCCCCTTCCTGACAAAAGAAGCCACCCAACTCCTAGTCCAATCAACAGTCATCTCCCGCCTCGACTACTGCAACGCACTCCTAGCTGGCCTCCCGGCCACTGCCACCAAGCCTCTTCAACTCATTCAAAACGCAGCGGCCCGCCTGATCTCAAACCTACCGAAGTCGGCCCATGTCACCCCACTTCTTAGGGACCTGCACTGGCTCCCCATTGCTGCACGTATCCGCTTCAAGGCCCTCGACCTAGCATAGCGTGCGGCAAAGGGAACCGCTCCCGCCTACCTCCGGTCAATGGTCTCTAACTACACACCCTCAAGACCCCTACGCTCTGCATCTTCTGGCCGCCTCAGATCTACTTCTATCCAAGCTCCCGGAGAGTCATCAAAGAGAAGCCGCCTATTCTCAGTCCTTGCCCCACAATGGTGGAATGAACTACCCATCCCAGTTAGGACAGCCGAATCCCGTCCAATCTTTCGCCGTCGACTAAAGACTCACTTCTTCAACCATTATCTGAAATGATAAAAAAAATAAAAAATAAAAATCTAACCCTGACTAACCTTACTGTCATGCACTTGTCCTAATAAACTAACCTACACTGTAACACGCAACACTTTGATGAACATTGTTACTCAGCTGATAGAGTTATACCCTTCTTGCTGTCTTGTCGCACATAACTTGTAAGTCGCTTTGGATAAAAGCGTCAGCTAAATGACTAAATGTAAATGTAAAATCATAGACCTACTTAATAATCTTTCATGGCACACTATGTAGCCAAGTCATTATTTATATAACCTTGATATGCAACAAGTATTACAACTATTTTAAAATGTACTAGATTTGATTGATTTATTCAGTGGTGAAAAAAAAAGTAGAAGTCCTCCATTCAAAATTTAAATGTTCTATTAAATATGAAGTAAAAGTATGCATTCTACATGATGTTTGTGTATTCCAGTGCTTGGTAGTGTTCACACCTTGAACCATTGTCCTCTAATGGTTATGTTAAAGTCGTATGTGGTCCACTTATACTGGCTCTGATTACGTCCTCCTGAAGTTGTTAGGCCTCAAATTTGAAAAAGTAACTAGTAGCTGATCGAGTAAAAAGTACAATACTTTCTTTGAAATGTAGTGGAAGTTCCCTAGAAGGAAAATACAAAAAAAATACCTCGAAATTGTACTTAGGTGCAGTACTTCAGTACAAATGTCACAGGTCAAGGAAATCAATCTGGACAAGTTTCTGCAGGTTCCCAAAACAGCAATACAACACACAAGAGATGATGGTACAACAGAGGAAAAATCTTTATTTTGAAATTTGTTCTTTTTTTTACAGAAACAAAAACATGATGGGGTAGGAAATGACAAACCAGCTCGCCAACGGTCAGTATTTGGCGCTGGTACGGTACCGGGAGCTCTCATACACCACGCAGCAGCCTATGGGGAGACTGGTAAACTGGGTTAAATTGGTGAGTCAAAATGGCGAAATTTACACACAGTTATCAGCGCCGAAATGGCTAAATGTACACACAGTTAACAACTCCAAAAGGGCGGAACGCACACAATAATATAGGTGCACCATGCGTGGATGTTATACATTATACCTACGGTTCACACAAAATTTGTGAGCCACACTAATCATGCAGTCGAATTTACACTGTAACTAATCTGGTGGGCAACAGGCTAAACATGCACTCAAAACACCTGAGCTTATAATGACATGCAACAAGTAAGGCTCTGCTTAGTGACTGATTGGAAACCGAGTACAGGGAAATATTGCTACGGCCACAGAAGTATCCCTTCACCCTATTTACATTTAGTCATTCATTTAGCTGAACGCTTTTATCCAAAGAGACTTACAAATTCAGCAGGAAGGGTACAACTCTTTCAGCTGAGTAACAATGTTAATGTGCTGAAACTTGGGTGCTGCAGTGTTGAGTGCATAGACATAAGACATATTAATATAGTAGGAGGAGACGTGCATGGTAGTATAGGACAGTAATATGGTTTGTGTTTTATTTTATAATTTACTTTTGTTTAATTTCAGATATTGATTGAAGAAGTGTGTTTTTAGTATATGGTGAAAGATTGGTCGGGATTCGGCTGTCCTAACTGTGGTGGGAAGTTCTTCCACCATTGTGGATCGAGGACCGAGAATAGGCAACTATTACCCTAGCATACCGCCATGGGGGCGATGCAGCCAATGGTTGTGTAGTACAAATAGGCTCCGTCAAAAAGAAGGGTCCCTCCTATGGTTACAGCCACGTCTGGTGAGTCCCACAGGGTTAATCCACCTATCAAAGGGAAACCCGGGTGTGCAGCCATTACCTCATCATGCACCAACTAGGAAAGAGACAGGCTTTGTTCCTCGACCAATCGGCAAGTCCCCCCCTGATGAGGTTAACCACCTACAACTACGCCTATTCATGTATCAATTAATTTGTCCAAAGTTCTTTTTTTTTATCCACTTTTTCTCCTATTTTTCAATTTTTCTCCCATCCCAATTTTGTGATTCCAATTATTCCCTCCCCTGTCTTGAACGTTGCTAGACTATGCCTCCCACTGGTCGGCTGTAGTGAGGATAGAAGCCTTGCATCACGTGTCCCCTCCGTCTAAATATTAAAGGCAACCAACTTGTGTCTAACCACGCCCAACTTGCGTCTAGCCACGCCCCCGCGGCGACGCGGCAGCAGCAGAGCGGAGCGGCAGCTCCGTCGCGGCAGCATTATGTAGCAGTAATCCCCCCTTTTTCACTATCCAGAACTAGCTCAATTGGCAACACTGCATGGCTGTGGATCCTATGGCCTGGTGCTGGCAAGTTTGATTCCCTTCAATTTTTTATTTTTTTTTTTTTTTTTAACGTGCATTCGCATTCTTTCGCCGTTAAGTTTAGGCATAACTTTAAGCATTGTTTTCGGAGTTGGTTAAGGTTAGGCATTGTTTCGGAGTTGGTTATGGTTAGAAGGGTTAAGTTTAGGCGCTGTTAAGGAGATGGTTAAGGTTAGAGTTTGTCTTAGAGAATGGCAATATTTTTTTACGTGCATTCTTTCGCCGGTTAAGTTTAGGCATTGTTTCGGAGTTGGTTAAGGTTAGGCATTGTTTCGGAGTTGCTTAAGGTTAAAAGGGTTAAGTTTAGGCGCTGTTAAGGAGCTGGTTAAGGTTAGAGTTTGTCTTAGAGAATGGCAATAGACAGCCTATTTCCGCACTGCCGTGGTCACATGGGCGTATTGGCCAATCAGAGAAACGCTAAACACAAGTTGGTTGCCTAAAATATTCACGCGTCCCCTCCGGTACACGAGGAGGCAGCCTGTCGCATCTTTTCACCAGACAGCTCGAACTCTCAGTGGCGAGGAGTAACTTCTTCCCAGCCCTTCCCAGAGACAGTCGCATTTCTCTCCTCTCCCCAGGCTCCTCAAGGCCGTTCCTACCGCCGCCTCTACTGCTCCATGGAGCCCGACGCTGCTATGCTCTGCTTCGTGCCGGTGGCCGGACTATACTCAAATCAACTCTATGGATCTAATCAGTGGATTGCATATTTTCTTCAAGAAGCAGAATAAGGCTAACCCTCTCTGCCTATTGGGACATCATAATCGGGCTACCAACTTGAAGACGTGGTCATTTTTGGATTATCGAAGCTTTTGGACTGCAATAAGAAGATTTTGGATCTGTTTACCGCGCACAGGACCTACCAAAATGAACTGATTAAGACACTTGGACACTTGGACTAATAATGCATTCAGTCATTTGGACGGAGTTGTTAAAACTCACTCCACTCAAATCAATAGAGTTATATTTCACTCTATTCAAATCAAATTTAAAGTGACATGGCTGGGATAAATGTGCCAGTCAGTCAGCCAAAACAAATTCCTGGATCAAGGTCGAACCAGAGAGCTGTGGAGTCGAAAGCCCTCTGGGAGATAAGAGTGGCGAGCGGCTTCCCCCACCCCCAATCCCTACCCAATCCCCCCTCCTGCGTGTACGCCCGGCGCCACTCCCACGTGATGGTGACGGCAGCCGACTAGTACGCATGCTGGAGGGGGGGGCCTAAGACTGTTTCATCACCAAAGTCCTATCCCCCAGTCCATGCCCCCTCCCTCTGGACAATCTTTTCCGCCCTCCCTCCCGCCACCTGGCGCGACGACACTTTGTTTCAGACACTTTGTTGTTGTTGCAGCCGACTATCGCATATGGCGTCTCAGGCATTCTGTAGATGACATGTGTCAACAAATGTACATGTCTGTGTGAATTTATGTTGTGTCGTTGTTACTGTAAAAATGTAATGATTGTGATATGTTGTTATTAATGAGACGATGAGCTGTATGTGTGTGTCACTGGAATTTCCCCAAGGGGATTAATAAAGGAATATCTTATCTTATCTTATCTTATCTTAACGTGTGGGAGGCTCACGCTGCCCCCGATACTTCCTGTTTCTGCTGTACAGGCGTCACCCAACCGACCTGTAGGAGTCGCTGTCCACAACGTCCAATCCCCACCGGCTTTCCCACCTTCTAACACTGCCAATTGTATTAGTATGAACGACCGGCCAAGCCGGTAGCAACGGCGAGAGCTGGGCTCGATACCAGCATCTCCTGCGTTAGTGGCGAGCACCTTGCCCACTGCACCACTCAGCCGCCCATTTGTCCAAAGTTCTATTTGTTAATTGAAGTGGATGAAGTGGATATTGCAAAGCAATACTTTAGGGTTGCTTTATTCTCAAGTACTAATCTATTTTAACTTGCATAAATAAAACAATTGCATAAAGGGAATG
Source organism: Notolepis coatsorum (assembly GCF_963971535.1). Lineage (NCBI taxonomy): Eukaryota > Metazoa > Chordata > Actinopteri > Aulopiformes > Paralepididae > Notolepis > Notolepis coatsorum. Next base: position 192,839,134 of record NC_140167.1, on the reverse strand, counting down.
TATTAAGATGAATCAAAACAGCTTTCCTCAAACTGAAAAGTAATTCAAACTGTAGTTACTGCCTTTAACCTTAACCAGTTATATGGGTAATACAGAGTGCAGTATCTGCATTTTTGGGGTCATAGGTCACATCATTTGTCTCAGTTAGTGTTTCAGCATAGTTACTGCGGTTAGCCTCTGTAGGGCAGCACAGTGGTAGGCATGTCTTGAAAATGAGGAGTGGTTTAATGCAGCTCCAGACAAAGACAGCATGGTTATTCACACCATGCTTCCAACACTTGAGTTGGCAGTGAGTTTTACCCGACGGTGTTAGCTGTCCATTAAATGTTCCTTTTGTGACTATATTAAACATGGCCAGCCTGTATGATGATGAATCATGTCGATTGCAAGCAGGATCCTGATGTGAGGTGTTTGTTTTTTAATGGATTCAAAGCTCTCGCCAAACCCACCTGCCTCCACACCTCTTCATGCTTCTCTCCATTCTCGCTGTTTTTCTTACCATCTTCCTCCTCTGTCGCTCTCTGTTTCTCATGGGTCAGTTTCTCCTTCCATTAAAGTAGACTTTCTACAGTGACCTGGGGCTGGGTCTGAATATAAAAAAAAAAATTCATGGTTTTTGGGAAACGAAACCTACAATTGAATAACCCGGTGGAATAAAAAATGTATAGCATTAGCCTGGAAAGAGTTAATGAGAATACATTCTTAGGAGTCATAATCAACCACAATTTTAGCTGGAAACCCCATGTCAACCACGTCAGGTCCAAGTTAGCAAGGAGTGTTTGAATACTGGGAAAAACTAGGCACATTCTGAACCATCAATCACTGTACTTTTTACCATATCTAGGTTACTGTGTGGAGGTTTGGGGTAATACCTAAAAGAGCACCCTACAGGCAATAATGACCATGCAAAAAAGAGCAATCAGAATAGTGAATACTGTAGGGTATTACGAACACTACACTTAAGGGTGTGGACTATTTTTTAAATCACAGACACTGAAATTTAGGGATTTAGTGGAATTTAAAACTGCACAAATGGTGTATAAAACAAGACATAATTTACTACCAGGCAACATCCAAAAGATTTTCATAGATAGAGAAGGGGGATATAATTTGAGAGGGAGACTTAACTTAAAACAGCCGACACACCACTATAAAAAGCATGTGCATATCTGTCTGTGGGGTGAAGTTGTGGAATAGTCTACCAGAGGAGTTAAAAGAAAGTAAAAGTACAAACAACGTATTCATGAGAAATATGCTGTGGACGGTTAACCATGTTACGGTTAACCACCAAGGGGCGACAGTGGCTCAGGAAGTAGAGCAGTCGTCTGGCAATTTGGAGGTTCCCGGTTCGATTCCCGCTCCTCCCGGGCAGCATGTCGCTGTGTCCTTGAGCAAGACACTTAACCCCTAATTTGTCCCCGATGAGCAGATTGGCACCTTGCATGGTTGCTTCCGCCGTCGGTGTGTGAATGTGTTAATGAATGGGTATAAATGTGAGTTACAAATTGTAAAGCGCTTTGGATAAAAGCGCTATATAAAAAAGCAACCATTTACGATGTGTTTTTGAATAAAATTGATTGATCAATTGTTCAGATTTCTTATTGCTGATTGTTGTTAATGATTATTATGTTTTTGTTTTTTTTGGTTGATAACGAAGATCAATGATACATTTGAGATGATGCACTGGGTTAGGGCATTTACAAGCTTGTAGCTTCAGCCCTAACCTTTTCGGCCAACTTGTAATTTGATTTGTGTGTGTGTTTGTTTTTTTGTACATGCTAAATGGCTCGAAATAAACATAATTCATTAATTCATTCAAAACGGAAAGGATTCGACGATGTCAAAAGCTACGAGGAAGCCTCACATGAATTCACCTGATCCGTATGCTGTGGAGAAAGTCATCAAGGGCATTCGCAGCTCTAGAGGGAGGGGGACTCCAGACTCCAAACCAGTGCATATAATAAATAATAATAATAATAATAATAATAATAATAATAATAATAATAATAATAATAATAATAATAATAATAATAATAATAATAATAATAATAATAATAATAATAATAATAATAATAATAATAATAATAATAATAATAATAATAATAATAATAATAATAATAATAATAATAATAATAATAATAATTTCTTGGATTTATATAGCGCCTTTCATGAGACCCAAGGCGCTTTACAGTGGGGGGGGGGGGGGGGGGGGCAGCTAAGGGGAAGCAGATCAGAGGAACAATTAAGTAAAAAAGAAAAGAAAAGAAAAGAGGGAAATCAGGCAGGGTCATTAATACATTTGGTGAAGAGGTGAGATTTGAGTTGAGATTTGAATGAGTCCAGGGATGTAGTGTTGCGGACGTTTGGAGGGAGGGAGTTCCAGAGGGTGGGTGCGGCAACAGAGAAGGCTCTGGGACCGACAGTGCGCAGGTTGGTGGTGGGGATGGAGAGGAGACTGGAGTCAGAGAACAGGGGTGAAAATTATGTGTGTTTATTATGTGTTTTGTCTACTATGGGTTGGAACACCAGACGGTGGAGGGGAACTGGATGGGGTTTGATTTATTTAAGGATTTTTGGGTTTGGTATGTGGTACTGTATGTGAGGAAACATTGTGATTAGTCGATTTGTCCCAAATAGGCACTAGATAATCACCTCTCAAATATAGCTTAAACCTTTTAAGCATCGGACGGCCCGATGGCGGGCCATCACACACTCGTACGCATGTTGCAGCACTTCGTTTGCCGGCTTCAGGCTGCATTTTTCACTGATCAACGAATACATTGTTGCAAAGTTGAATTTGCCACCTTTTGATCGTCACCTCACTCAACCTATTGCGTGCTTCGGGTCTCGAGTTACAAGACGAAATATCCGGCGAGCGTCATTTGACCAGCCGTTCTGACGAGTGACCATGTCTGGTTGTGAACGGTCCTGAACTGACCCAGTCACCGCTGATGGCGAAAATGATTCACCACCGTTGTAGCCAAAGGAGGATCTGCTCCGAACGCGATCCCAGACGGGCACTCAGAGTGGGGGAAGGTTACACAAGAAGACGAAGAAGTCCTTTGTTTTGACTCGAGAGGCAAAATTAATGGAAGTGGACGGCCATTTTGGATAATCTTTGACTCACATTCCAATAATCCATGTTTTTTTTCTTCTTCAAAAATCACTAGCCACGCCCATATGATCACATTAGGGCTAGCGTGCCAGCACTGAAGTCAATGGGAGGACGAGGACATTTGGGAACGCTTAAACTATATCTTAAATTATGGCTATGGGTCTAATACACCCGTCGCTTATCAATGACTTGCTTGCAGTCAACATGTACGAAACGGATCGTTTTTTCATCTGTACATTTCCGTTTTAATCCGTTTTGAATACGAGTATAGTTTTGGAGATTTCTTAGGAATTAGTTAAGCGCACTGCATAAATGTGTCACACCTTCCACCCTAGTTACAGAAATGAACAGTTAGGGTAACCCTAACCCCCTAACCCTAACCCTAACCCTAACCTTAACCTTAACCTTAACCTTAACCTTAACCTTAACCCTAACCCTAACCCTAACCCTAATAAAAGAAATGGTTAAAATCCAGAAAATTCATAAATATTTGATATGTATGGTGAGGACTGAAGTTAATTATGATAATCATGAAAGAAAATTGGAGCAATACATGAAAAATATATGTTACTGATATCGCAGTTTTTGGCAAAGGGCTAAAGGTGTGATTTTTTTAAAGGTTGACTCAAGGGTTAAATGAAGACCAGAAGGCTTTAACCTATGCATCAGGCAAACGTTTATTTGCTATGTACAGTATTATATGTTATACTTATAGCACATGCATGAGTCTGGTCTCTTTTGAAAGGAAACATTCTGATCATTCTTCCACAACAAAGAGGAATCACTCTGAGGAGTGCTAATGAAATAGAGTTACAGAGGTTTGAACACACTGAAGTAAACGTTTTGTGAACTCACATTTCTGTTTACTTGTTGCCAGATGCCTGTTTTTGAGTTCCAGCTGAGAGGTAGGAGCTGGAAAACATAACGGTTCCATAGCCTGAAGTCTTATCTACAGTACCTTGTGAGAACTTTTCCCTGCCTTCTACTATCCTTCACCAGCCCTCACCCTTGCGATGATTTACTCCCCTCTACTCTTCACCAGCCCCCACCCTTGGACTTTCTTGTTCAATTACCATCACGCAGCTGTCATAGTTTGTGATTACCGCCCCTGAGGGCTTTATATACCTGGACCTCCCTTCCAGTCCTTGTCGGGTCGTTCTGTATCTGTATCTGTATCTGTGTTCATGGAGTGCTGTACGTTACCATTCTGTACGTCACCATCACCTGCCGCGTCTCCGGCGTGAGACGACGGCCCAGCCATCACCACCTGTCGCCGTTTGCCTGGAGTGGGACGCCGTCTTCGCTCTCTAATTCTCTACGGGAGGTTTTCCAGTGTTCCCACTCCAGACGTCAAGCCGGCGCGCCATCGCTCCCTATTTCCACGGGAGGATGGCGTCTCTTCGCCCCGGTCCCCTGGGACCCCTGTGTTCTGCGCTGCCCGTCTGCAGCATTCGAGGAGGAGGAAGAGGATCTCCGTGCCTGGAGTGGGACACCGTCTTCGCTCTCTAATTCTCTATGGGAGGTTGCCAGTGTTCCCACTCCAGACGTCAAGCCGGCGCGTCATCGCTCCCTATTTCCAGGGGAGGATGGCGCCTCTTCCCCCCGGCCTCCGCTGTCGGCCCCTGTACCAAGTCAAGTCAAGTCTCCGTGCCCGGTCCCCCCGGCCTCCGCTGTCGGGCCCCTGTCTCCGTACCAGGCCTCCGCCGTCGGGCCCCTGTCCCCGTGACAGGCCTCCGCTGTCGGGCCCCTGTCCCCGTGCCAGGCCCCCGCCGTCGGGCCCCTGTCCCGTGCCAGACCTCCGCCGTCGGGCCCCTGTTCCCGTGCCAGGCCTCCGCCGTCGGGCCCCTGTTCCCGTGCCAGGCCTCCGCCGTCGGGCCCCTGTCCCCGTGCCCGGCCTCCGCCGTCAGAACCCTGTCCTCATCCCTGTAAGCAGCTCTGGCCCTCGCCCTGTCCAAGGCCTTAACCCTGTTCTCTTTCCCTGTCTCCAGCCCGCCTCTCAGGGCCTCTGTCCCTGTCCCCCTCTCCAGTGCCCCTGGTCCTGGCCCTGACACTTAGCCCTGGTCCTTAGCCCTGGCCCTTAGCCTTAGTCCCTTAGCCTGTTTCGCCTCTTAAAGGCACAGTGCCGCATTTTCCATATTTCCTTGACTCTAGTGTTTTTGTGTTTTCCCTTAAAGGGACTGTGCCGCTTTTTGTTCTATAATAAATATTTGCCCTGTTTTGGCTTACTCTCATACCTGTCTTGTGTTGTGCGATTGGGGTCGGTTACAAACCATAACAGTACGACCCGACCAGTCAACGACCCCAGCCAGCACAGACAGTGTATGTGAGTTAGCCCCTGTTAGTTCCCTCTAGTTCCCTCTAACCCACTCTAGCTCCCTCTAGTTCCCCTGGTAGTTCCCCTGTTAGTTCCCCTGTTGACTCCCCTGTTAGCTCCCCTGTTAGCCTCGTTAGCTCCCCTGTTAGCTACCCTGTTCCCCACAGCTAGGACTGTCCTTTCAGCTAGCTTGTTCTCCTTTGCTAGTCCAGCCCTGTCTGCTAGCCTAGCTCCGGCAGCTAGCGCAGCCTCTATGCTAATGTAGCATTACAGCTAGCATAGGCCCTGTAGCTAGCAATGCTCTGGCAGCTACCCTGTCCCTCTGCTAGCCCCACTTTAGGTGTAGCTTCCCCTGCTAGCATGGCCCAGTTTTTTTTTGTTTGTTGCCTTGTCTTGTCCCCTGCCCCGCTGTCTGATTCCGTAGTGTTCTGACCCGTCATGGTAGTGTTCTGACCGTCATGTTAGTGTTCTGACCATCATGTTAGTGTTCTGCCCCGTCATGTTAGTGTTCTGCCCCGTCATGTTAGTGTTCTGCCCCGTCATGTTAGTGTTCTGTCCGTCATGTTAGTGTTCTGCCCCGTCATGGTAGTTTTTCGGTCGCCCGGTGGCTCCCGTGGAGGGGGAGGTACTGTGAGGATTCGCCTGTTCCCTGGACCTTTTTTCCCTGTCTCCTCACCTCACCAGCCCCCACCCTTGTGAGAACTTTTCCCTGCCTTCTACTCTTCACCAGCCCCCACCCTTGTGAGAACTTTTCCCTGCCTTCTACTCTCCTTCACCAGCCCCCACCCTTGCGATGATTTACTCTCCTCTACTCTTCACCAGCCCCCACCCTTGGACTTTCTTGTTCAATTACCATCACGCAGCTGTCATAGTTTGTGATTAGCGCCCCTGAGGGCTTTATATACCTGGACCTCCCTTCCAGTCCTTGTCGGGTCGTTCTGTATCTGTATCTGTATCTGTGTTCATGGAGTGCTGTACGTTACCATTCTGTACGTCACCATCACCTGTCGCGTCTCCGGCGTGAGACGACGGCCCAGCCATCACCACCTGTCGCCGTTTGCCTGGAGTGGGACGCCGTCTTCGCTCTCTAATTCTCTACGGGAGGTTTTCCAGTGTTCCCACTCCAGACGTCAAGCCGGCGCGCCATCGCTCCCTATTTCCACGGGAGGATGGCGTCTCTTCTCCTCGGTCCCCTGGGACCCCTGTGTTCTGCGCTGCCCGTCTGCAGCATTCGAGGAGGAGGAAGAGGATCTCCGTGCCTGGAGTGGGACACCGTCTTCGCTCTCTAATTCTCTACGGGAGGTTGCCAGTGTTCCCACTCCAGACGTCAAGCCGGCGCGTCATCGCTCCCTATTTCCACGGGAGGATGGCGCCTCTTCCCCCCGGCCTCCGCTGTCGGGCCCCTGTCTCCGTACCAGGCCTCCGCCGTCGGGCCCCTGTCCCTGTGACAGGCCTCCGCTGTCGGGCCCCTGTCCCCGTGCCAGGCCCCCGCCGTCGGGCTCCTGTCCCCGTGCCAGGCCTCCGCCGTCGGGCCCCTGTTCCCGTGCCAGGCCTCCGCCGTCGGGCCCCTGTTCCCGTGCCAGGCCTCCGCCGTCGGGCCCCTGTCCTCATCCCTGTAAGCAGCTCTGGCCCTCGCCCTGTCCAAGGCCTTAACCCTGTTCTCTTTCCCTGTCTCCAGCCCGCCTCTCCGGGCCTCTGTCCCTGTCCCCCTCTCCAGTGCCCCTGGTCCTGGCCCTGACACTTAGCCCTGGTCCTTAGCCCTGGCCCTTAGCCTTAGTCCCTTAGCCTGTTTCGCCTCTTAAAGGCACAGTGCCGCATTTTCCATATTTCCTTGACTCTAGTGTTTTTGTGTTTTCCCTTAAAGGGACTGTGCCGCTTTTTGTTCTATAATAAATATTTGCCCTGTTTTGGCTTACTCTCATACCTGTCTTGTGTTGTGCGATTGGGGTCGGTTACAAACCATAACAATATTATTCCTAAAATTGCTGCACTTTGTTAAAATTGCATTGATCTGTTGGTTTGTGTAGTAGCTAATACAGGATTTTGCTGCTTAAACGTATAATGTATATTCATTGATTCACTCATATACCAAAATGTATTTGAATAGAAACATTTTGCTTCTCACATCAAATATTGATATGCGATTAAAATGTGATTCATTTTGATTAATTAACTATAAAGTCTCAAATGAATTCGATTTAAAAAAATTATCGAGTCCTACCACTACTCATAATGTGTGAAGGGGAAACCAGAGCACTTTACAAACATATGGGGCCCTCTGATAAAAAGCCATTCCACAGATGGAAGCCTCCCTTAAATTAACTATGCTTTATATGACAGGATGTAATAACTTGCAAGGTTGGGTGTGAACTGGGTGGGTGTGAACTGGTCCATCAGTTCACTGGGTGTGAACTGGGAAATGCATGTGTCTGAGGGGCCTTTCTCACTCACCCATTCGGTTCTGTTCCATTCCGTACCGTCCTCATTCCGGATCGGATGCGAACTTCCCCCCTCCCTCTGCCCCCTCTAGTTTGTGTACACACTTCAGTCTTGGTTCGCTCCGGGTTCTGTTTACGGTTTGCGTTTTGAGCGTTTACGCTTGCCGTAGGCGATGATGTCACGCTCGAAAATGTAAACAGGAAGTGTGTTAACACGGAGACTGGGGACTGGATGTTGATATAAAAGAAACAAATAACCAATAAATATGAAGTTATATTTGAACCTCTGTTGTCAAGCCTTGTCAATATAACCCACCCCCCTTTTCTCACGAATGGAACTCTGTTGTAGAGTCCGCTTTTGAGCATTTTGCAGGGTTAACGATAACGCTAAGCTAACGGCTAACGCTAGTTAGCTTAGCCTTTTACTAGTAACATTGCTCGCATCGATTATATTGAATGTCATTGATCTACTGGTCGACCACGGCCGACTGGTTGGGCACCACTGGTCTAATAGAAATAAATGCATTCGAACAAGAAAGTATAGTAGCCTATACAGCAATGGCTAGCGCTAAGCTAGCGGCTAACGCTAACGGCTAATGCTAGTTAGCTTAGCCTGTCCAGCAGCTAACATTATCCCATCGCTCGTGGCAATTATATTACATGTCATTGATCTACTCGTCGACCACGGCCGACTGGTTGGGCACCACTGGTCTAATAGAAATAAATGCATTCAAACAAGAAACCAATGTATAGACATAGCATGGCAAACAAAAATTGCCAGGCCTAATGCGAGCCAGAAGTGCTGTGCTTTGTAACGTGGCTTCATGTTTTCATCCACTGAGCTGTGAGGCTCCACATGCTTGTTTGGTTGAGGTCTGAACTCTCAAATTGCCCATAAATATCGTTTTTGTGGGTATTGTCCAGTTGTTGCTGTGTGGTTTTATCTGCCCAAAATTCAAGCAAGCATGAAAAGCATTACAGTAACGACGTTGTGTGTGTCACGCCCCCCCCCCCCACTGGCCCGCATCCGAAACCACCTATTCCAACCGTCCCAGGTTCAGCGGGGGGTAAAACGAATCAGCGCCGCTTCGCTCCCAAAAGGGGTGTGTCCGCCTGAGTGAGAACACTCCCCCCCCCCGTCCCCGGGGGCGCTGATTCGATCCTGATAGGTGAGTGAGAAAGGCCCCCAAGTCAATTGAATGACAGTACAGTATGGTGGGAGGGTCTTCCTCTCTCTGTGTCAATCAGACCTCTAGTCACGGTGGGCTCACACTGGACACTGGAAATACCTTTAGTGAATGGGGTTCCTGGGGTGACAACATGTAGGAACAGCTAGGCCTTGCTGCGTGTGACCATCCTATGGAGCCACATATTATATTATACCAGTGATGCAAAATGATGTGACCCATGTTTCAGTCTATGGCATAATCGCTGAGATGACCCTTAAATGGTAAATGGTGTATTTATATAGCGCTTTTTATCCAAAGCGCTTTACAATTTGTTCCCCATATTTTACCCATTCACTCACACATTCACACACCGACGGCAGAGGCAACCATGCAAGGTGCCAACCTGCTCATCGGGAGCAATTAGGGGTTAAGTGTCTTGCTCAAGGAGCGGGAGGGGCGGGAATCGAACCAGGAACCTCCGGATTACCAGACGACTGCTCTACCTCCCGAGCAACTGTTGCCCCCCCCCCCCATTAATAATGTACATGTACACAGATCCTTTGCACTGTCTGGGGGAGGGGTGGGGTTGTTATGTTTTGTTTGTCTTGTACGCCTTATATATATATATATATATATATATATATATATATATATATATATATATATATATATATTAGGGCTGTCAGTTTATCGCGTTAATTAGATTAATTAATTACACAGCAAATTATCGCGTTATGAAAATTAACTCAAAATTAATTACAAAAAAAACGTTTTATTTTTTTTTTTTTTTATATAATTTTTTTTGTATCTCATTCATTCCATAAGAATGTAGAATACACATTTACAGACTTTTTTTTAATATGGTCCATTTGCATGTTCTTGGTATCTGATTCTAGGGACATCTATGATTCTCAAGGAATGTATTCCCAGTGTCAGAAATACTGTGGGCTAGATCCACAAAGAATGGATTGCACGGTGCAAGGTGCACCCTTACTTACAATTCATTATGAATTGAAAATGGGGGACCCTGATGTAAACAAGACGAAAGTCTTTCTCTGGTCTGCATCCCCTTAACAATTGTGTGTATTGAGCCATACTGCATTGTACCCATTCTGCAATCTGTTAATAACATTTTCATTCAATCAATCAATCTGCACGGTGATTGATTGAATGAAAAATTTATTTTGAGTCAATTGTAATGAACCAAATGAGAATATCAATAATTTTTTTTTATCTTTGACTGTGAATAACACCATGCTCTAATTGACCAGACCTGAAAAATCTAAGCAACTTAATAGATGGAAGATGATTAAACAGAAGGTTTTGTAGATACAGTACTGAATTCTGCCATCTGGACACATGCAATTTGAAATATGATTATAGAATATAGAATATCAGGCGTAAAATGGTTATGCGATTAAAATGCGATTAATTAGATTAATTAATTACAAATCCTGTAATTAATTAGATACATTTTTTTAATCGCCTGACAGCACTAATATATATATATTAGAGCTGGGCCGTTAACGGCGTTAACGTGCTGCGTTATCGCGAGACTAGTGTCGCGCGATAATATAATTGACGCCGTTAATCTTTTTCTCAACGTTGGGTCTGTATTGTCCTTAAATACTTGCCGTAGTTCCCAGCTGTGGTACCAGGAAGTGATTGCACTACCGGAGCTGTAGTCAGAATAATGTGTTAAACTAAAGTAGTGGTCCGGTAATCATTGTTATACAGGTGAGGTTAAGAAGTCCTCAGGATATAACACAATTCGGCGTCTGAATCTGCGCATTGCAAGAAAAAAGAAGTCCGTTGCAAGCCTTGTTTACATTATTAACGTTAGCGAGTTAGCATGTTAGCTCACGTTGATACGGGCGGCACTGGGAAACATCTACAAGAGGAGGAAATCCACTTTACACACTAAAGGAAGGATCGACTGGACTATCGTGAGTGTTTACAACAGAAATGGCTTGGGTTATTGGAAATATTGGACCGTTTGATGACAATGTAGCCCCTTTCGTGACTGTGATGCACGGAGTGAATCCACAGTCACTTGCTCCTCAATAGGAAACTAACCTAGATTTACCATGAAGGACTGGTTCTGGCTGAACCGTTCGTTATACAAGAATCACAGAGACGTTTCAAAGGTGCTCACAGTTGCACAAGGGTTTCGGACAGAGATACGGGATGGTTTGAAAGCTCTGCGTTGCTAATAAACATTTTAAATAATTTTTATAAACTGCTCAAAACGGCATTATTTCCACCGTTGGGTGATCACAGCTAGCGCATGCGCACCATCCCTTATCTCTGTCCGAAATCCTCGTGCAACTGTGAGTACCTTTGTAATTTCTCTGTGATTCTTGAGGAGCAAGTGACTGTGTGCATCACAGTCACGAAAGGGGCTAATGACAATGTGGAGCAAATAAATGAAAATGGGGGACCCTGATGTAAACAAGACAAACGTCTTTCTCTGGTCTGCATCCCCTTAACAATTGTATGTATTGAGCCGTACTGTATTGTACCCATTCTGCAATCTGTTAAATAACGTTTTCATTCATTCATTCATTCATTCATGGAACTGTTACACTGAGCTTGCACTGAATTTGTTGAGAAACCTGCTTCTGCAGCAGTCTGTGTGTGAGCAACCAGTCAGCAGCATTGTGAGATTCACTAAAAGACACATTGAGAGACAGGTTTGTCTGTGGATTAAGAAATGAAGGTTCACAGAAGAAACTACTGACAGAGAGTGATTTGACACTGGAGAGAGCTGTCAATATCAGTGTAACAATGTTAATGGCATCAAAGGAAGGGCACAGAAAATTACGATAAATCTGGTTTTAAAAGAAACACTGGAAATTACAAAAAGAAGAGACATGTTCATGCTGTTGAACAAGGAGATAGAACAGCTAGTGACTCCTCAGCAGTGATGCCGGTAACGCGTTACTAAGTAACGCGTTATTGTAATCTGATTACTTTCCCCCGAAAATAGTAATCTAACGCGTTAATCTTTAAAAGCCAGTAATCTGATTGCAGTTACTTGTCCAAGTGGCTGTGCATTACTATTTCGTTACTATCTCATCATAAATTCATAAGGCAGGCGGAATGCAGTATTTTATTTCGTTTTCGACAGTCAAAAATACATTTTTGAGCTGTTTTTCTTATTTGGGAGTGACGTGGTGTGGCAGTGAAAGGGTTACACAAGAATGTGTCCTCGCGGCGTGACTGGACTCTCTGTCTGTGAGTGACTCTGCTTTGGCCCAATCACATTCCCCATCCACAGTCTGCGAATCAGAGGCAGAGTAGGGCGGGTCTTCACAGCACGTCGTGTGACATATGTGCCAATCGTGTGACAGCAGTGCTCCGTTGCATTCGTCTGAGAATTCCACCCCAAAACGCTTGTCTAAACGAAGTGAAACCGCAAGAAGACTAGAGAGACATTTATAAAAACAATTTAATAGTTACAGTTGATATAATTGAATAGTTCAGCCTGCATTTGTTAGATGTGAATGGATACACTGGTTTTGTAAAACCACTGGCTGGCTGCTCTAATGCTCTCACACAGTTCTCCAGGTGGGAGAACACGAGTGACAGAGAGAGGGGAGAGAGACACACACACACACACACACACACACACACACACACACACACACACACACACAAGCACAAGCACACACCCGCGCGCACACACACACACACACACACACACATACACACAGAGAGGGAGAGAAGGGATTATATTATAATAATAATAATAATAATTATTATTATTATTATTATTATTATTATTATTATTATTATTATTATTATTATTATTATTATTATTATATTAGAGATGTAGGCTGTCTGGGTGGGGTTGGAGAGAAAGAGGCATGGGGTGAGAGAGAGAGAGAGAGAGAGAGAGAGGGGTGAGAGAGAGAGAGAGAGAGAGAGAAAAGCTCTTATTTGCCAGATTTACAGTTAATTTACATGTTAAAGATAGACTGATTGTATGTTTATAGAGAGACATTTATAAAAACAATTTAATAGTTACAGTTGATATAATTGAATAGTTCAGCCTGCATTTGTTAGATGTGAATGGATACACTGGTTTTGTAAAACCACTGGCTGGCTGCTCTAATGCTGTGAGCATCATAGACTGTTGCTTTACCATACTTGATGGTACAGAAGCTGAAGCACTAGTTTAACAATTTACGTTATGTGCAGAGAAACAAGTTAAAAACAATTTATGCACTTTCAATAAAGCGTTTAAAAAAAACTGTTGGGGGAACGACGACGACTTCGTAACCTAGTTACTTTCAAAGTAACTAAGTTACTCTGATAATCAAGTAATCAGTAAAGTAACTTGGATTACTTTTTAAAGGAGTAATCAGTAATCAGTAATCGGATTACTTTTACAAGTAATCTGTGGCATCACTGCTCCTCAGATGAAGAGGAGAGGATAAATCTCCTCCTCTGGTCATTATTTGGGTAGAACACACCTATTTTGAACACCTTCGGCATACTTTTTTTTTTTTTTTTTGAGCCATTTTAATCTAGATTAATCTAGATTAATTCCAGGATTGCAGGTAGATTAATCTAGATTAAAAAAATTAATCTATGCCCAGCTCTCATATATATATATATATATATATATATATATATATATATATATATATATATATATATATATATATATATATATATATATATATATATATATATATATATATATATATATATATATGTCTTATACGTCCTATTATCTTAAATGTCTTTTCATGGAAATAAATCATATGATCATAAAATCATGAATCATAAAAGAAAATAAAGGATGCAATGGTGATTGTCATATCTATCACCAGTAATGAATCTGAGGCCAGAATGATAGACGAAGCTGCAGCATATAAACTACTTTAACTACATCACCATAGTCCAAAACTGATAAAAAACACTGCTTTGGGGGACCTCCAGTAGCTCACCGCATATCTCGGCGCTATTTCTGCGTCGGGGAAAACCGTGCTCGTCACGGATCTGGGGGACACGAGTTCGATTCCCGGACCCGCCATCATTTCTCAGAATGTCGTCCCCTGCTCTACATCCCGTTTCAACCTGTTTCTGTCAGTCATACTTGACCAGAAAAGCGATAAACGCTAAAAAATTAAGCTTAAAAAAAAAACACTGCTTTGACCATCCTCATCATCATAATAATCAGAGGAAAGCTGGTTCTGTTTCTGAGCAGGAAGCCAATTTTCTGTCGCAACCTGGAGGCAAGGTTGTCCACATGGAATGTTTATTAAATATCCAAAACAACTTTTCAGTGCAGACACAGCATGAGAATGTCGATGTCTTTTTTTCACCTATGTCTAATCCCATCAGAATGGTGATAATAAAGTAGGCCTATGAACTTTGATAATATTATTACATTTAGGCTAGCCTACTATCTTGAGTAACGTGCCCTGCTTGCCCCAATTAGCCTATATGCAAATGATAAAAGCCATCCATAAATGTCTGTCTAGAATCTAAATAATTAACAGGCTGTGTTATATTCCCTCTGCTGGAGGCTGCACTGTTTGCAACCAGACAAACTAGGTTGTGTTCTGTTCGCTTCTTTCGTAAATATCCCCATCCGATTCCTTCCTGCTGTTCCTCTAAGTAAGGGCGAGTGGTTGAGGGAAGAAAGACTACGAAACACACCTCAGTCATGTCTGTTGCTGGAGCGGAGCATATTTGCTACCACGTTAGGCTCTCAAATGCTTTGGCAATATTTCATTTAATATCCTGTTTACACTACTTCTCTAGGTCGTCCTCGGACAGGCCCTCCATCGGTGCTTCCACTCATCCCGATCCTCCATGCATCTGGCTAGCTCGCCGGTGCATTCTGTTCCCACATCTCTCCTGAGTACGTCCACGTAGGTTAATGTGGGACGTCCTCGTGATCGATGCCCGTGTGTTGGTTCCCACAGCACAAGTTTGCTGGTTGGCATCTCATGATGTCTCTGGCAGTGACCTGCCAGCCTCATTCTCCTGCCTGCCACTTTCTCGCTCACCCTTAGCACCCCCCCATACAAGTTTGCATTAGTGACATGCTCATCCCTGTTGATGTTGAGCACCACACGCATCATTCTGGTGTAGCACCCATCCAAGGACTTCTGCACTACTGACCCAGGTTAAAATGCTGTTGCATATCCAGTATAGAATCAATCATGATCATTTCCACAGATGCGCTTTTTCCTTTCATCTACGACCATTTTTGCACTGCAGAGAAAAGTCAGTGGGAATCCTGCTACAGTTGCTGGCAAAAACAGATTAACATTGGAACTTTGTTTCAATAAGAACTTAATAATTCCCCCATATCTATATATTTTTTCCTGGCCTTCCAAGAAGTCCCAGAATATGGCCTATATGTCCTGATTGATGCTCCTTTGTAGCCTACTTATAGGCTCAGAGGCACAGAGGTACGCTATGGTTCATATCACAGCCAGTCAAATTAACAGACAGAAATTTACTTTAGATCTCCCGGGTGACGGTACGTTTTATTTAACTTACTCAGAAGCATTTTATAATACCATCTATATTTTATAATCTGGGCCAATTATTTGACCAACGCTCAGCCCGAAGTTGTTGGAATCGTCCAACTTCTCAAAATTCCAGCGGAGACTGAAATTACTGGACACTGCCATGATTAATCGAATGCGACTTGGAGTGAAAATAACACATTTTACGTTCTAATCAAGATGTCAGCTCCCAGTAAACAGACAGACTTTTAAAGTTCCAAAGTTTCATTGTTGTTCCGTACCATTTTCAACAACTTCTGGGTAAGTGTTTGACAAGTAAGTGGCCGGGATTTTAAATTTAGATTAATACTATAAAATGCTTCCGAGTAAGTAAAGTGAAATTAAATTACATGATGTACCGTCGCAATTTCGGAACGTGCATTTGGTATCCCCCATATTGTGCCCCACCCATAATTTTGCCTTGTATGTGTGAGGGCTAGTGTGTTTGGGTCACTAGCAAATAATAGGGACTCTTAAGTTATTTGTATAAGGAATAATCACTAAACTGCTAAGCAGCCATTAAGGAGAACGGGAAAAGTAATTATTATTATTTTTTAAATCAAGTCCAAAAAACAGGACAACACACTGAGTTCATATACAAAGAACTTAAATAACAATACACCTCCACTAAGGGAGTGTATGTGTAGTACTGGACTAATGATGACAGATCAAAAGGAAACAAGATAAAACTGTCATGAAAAGAAACACACTACAATAAAAGGCTCAACTACTAGAAAATAAAGTGCTAAATAAGCCAGTAGCCTAAAACCAGAATGGCTACAAAGAAAGGTTAAATGCTGAACAGGGCAGAGAGAACAGCACTACACTTTAATATAACAAAGCCTGACTGCAAGGATAGCCAACACAAAAGGGAATGAGAAAGCAGCTAACCCTGCGAGATTCAAACTTAAATAGACTCAGCTACCATAGTCACAGCTGCACTAAATCAGGTGCAATCAAGCCCACACACCTGCCCTACCAAGGGGCAATTAAAGACAAAGTCCAGTGATTGACAGCTGTCCATCACAGGAATACAAAACAAAGCAAAAACCATGACAGTATGACGCCCCTGTGTAGGCAATTTTTTGGAGCTATCACAAGATCTTGTCTCGACTCTTAAAGTGATTAGCAGATTATCTTGAGTAGGCATAGCTTCCACTTCTGCAATATTAGATTCATGTAAAATGATTATGACAACACTTTTTTAACTTCATTCTTAAGCCTATACAAGTGTGACGATCGATTCACATGGTATTGATTGATACATCTTTCAGCACCACAGTGAAGGACAGCTCCAATTTCGATGTACCTTTGCAGGCAACTGCTAACCCAGATAGCAAAAAATCGTTGAATCAACATTGTGTTTTTGTCAGGCTGAAGATTGGAATCAACATTGATATCAGACATAGAAAATGGCATTGAAAGTGCTCGCTATGATCAACATGGAAAGAACATTGGATTTTCAACCAAAATTTAGAAATTTCAATTTTAAAGCCGACAATGAATCAACGTTGATTCAACTATGATATGATCAACATTGAAATAATGTAGCATTGCATCAACATTGATTCAACTATATATATATATATATATATATATATATATATATATATATTGCATTATACATTGAAATAATGATATTATTGAATGACCATTTCAGCACTTTTTCAATCGTCCTCTGTATGCTTTTAATATGCCTCATTAATAAAGAAAAATAATCACTTTACATCTAAATTATATTATTAGTTGTAGTTCCACCGGGAGCATGCTAAAAGGTGTCTACTAGTGACATTACTGCCATATGCCTGAATGGCAGTGATGTCACTGATAGACAGGCTTGGAGCAACCCCTGCAGAACTTTAAAACACCAAATAGAGTAAAGTGATTATTTTTGGCTTAAATGAGACATATTAAAAACATACAGAGGAAGGTTGAAACATGCTGAAATGGTCCATATGCTTTACTGCAGTGGTTCTCAACCTTTTTATACAAAGACCTCACAGGAAAAATATTTGGGGACTCCAAACTTGATTATAATTATGCCATTCTAGGTGTATATTCGAAAATATGTTGCAAGCTTGTAGATCGGCTATTTCCAATTTATTTTTCTTCAAGAAACCAAGGTTGAGAACAGCTGCTTTATGACATGCTCTATGAACAAAGAAACAGACAATTTATTGCTTTAACCATTTATTAAAGCCAATTCATTCGCACATACATATTCTCTTTGAAATGCCTGAGTTCAATTTGGATTTAGTATCACCAGGCATGCATGAGAACAGATAATGAAATCTACTGTAATGTACAGTAGCTTTTTTTTTTATCAGGGTGGCACCATTGAAACAATTTAATTATGCGTGTCCCTTCTCTTTCTATTAGACTTCGATGCCAACTATGCACGTGGCTCCAGATCAGCTGACTTCAGCTGACTCCCCCATACACAATGACCGAATAATAACAGTTATTGAAAATATTCATACAGATCTCTGAACCTTCGCACATACATATTCTCTTTGAAATGCCTGAGTTTAATTTGGATTTAGTATCACCAGGCGTGCATGAGAACAGATAATGAAATCTACTGTAATGTACAGTAGCTTTTTTATTTTATCAGGGTGGCACCATTGAAACAATTTAATGATGCGTGTCCCTTCTCTTTCTATTAGACTTCGATGCCAACTACGCACGTGGCTCCAGATCAGCTGACTTCAGCTGACTCCCCCATACACAATGACCGAATAATAACAGTTATTGAAAATATTCATACAGAACTCTGAACCTTCGCACATACATATTCTCTTTGAAATGCCTGAGTTCAATTTGGATTTAGTATCACCAGGCGTGCATGAGAACAGATAATGAAATCTACTGTAATGTACAGTAGCTTTTTTATTTTATCAGGGTGGCACCATTGAAACAATTTAATAATCCGTGTCCCTTCTCTTTCTATTAGACTTCGATGCCAACTACGCACGTGGCTCCAGATCAGCTGATTTCAGCTGACTCCCCCATACACAATGACCGAATAATAACAGTTATAGAAAATATTCATACAGAACTCTGAACCTTCGCACATACATATTCTCTTTGAAATGCCTGAGTTCAATTTGGATTTAGTATCACCAGGCGTGCATGAGAACAGATAATGAAATCTACTGTAATGTACAGTAGCTTTTTTATTTTATCAGGGTGGCACCATTGAAACTATTTAATGATGTGTGTCCCTTCTCTTTCTATTAGACTTCGATGCCAACTATGCACGTGGCTCCAGATCAGCTGACTTCAGCTGACTCCCCCATACACAATGACTGAATATTTTCAATAACTGTTATTATTCGTACAGAACTCTGAACCTTGAACCCCTATAGAATCTTCCAGGAAGTGTTGTTTTCCAAAATTCCAACGCAGAATAAAATCTAAAAGTTAAATCTATCTAAAAACACTTTTACCTATTGCTAAACTAAGTATAATACTTCAGAGTATTATAGAGACACATTAGAGATGTACATCTATATAATATATTCACATCCACACTATAAATAGCATCCATTAATCCATCATTAATCATCACTCCATTCAGACTACCGACTACTGACAACCTTCTGAACTTGAATAAGCATGCAAAACCAACAATTAGCATTTCAGCCAAAACGTTTCTCTTTTGTTCTCACCATTATAGACTGTTTAATGGGAATCGAGTCAATTACAATGACTGACAGAGAGGAGGGGTGTGGGTGGGGTGGTGGGGGAGCAAATAGGGGGTGGTCAGGAGGGGGGCTGAGTCTAAACTAGGGGTGGTCTGGAGGGGGGCTGAGTCTAAACTAGGGGGTGGTCCTGAGGGGGGCTGAGTCTAAACTAGGGGTGGTCCTGAGGGGGGCTGAGTCTCAACTAGGGGTGGTCTGGAGGGGGGCTGAGTCTAAACTAGGGGGTGGGCTGGAGGGGGGCTGAGTCTCAACTAGGGGGTGGTCCTGAGGGGGGCTGAGTCTAAACTAGGGGGTGGTCCTGAGGGGGGCTGAGTCTCAACTAGGGGTGGTCTGGAGGGGGGCTGAGTCTAAACTAGGGGGTGGTCCTGAGGGGGGCTGAGTCTCAACTAGGGGTGGTCTCGAGGGGGGCTGAGTCTAAACTAGGGGGTGGTCCTGAGGGGGGCTGAGTCTAAACTAGGGGGTGGTCCTGAGGGGGGCTGAGTCTCAACTAGGGGTGGTCTTGAGGGGGGCTGATTCTAAACTAGGGGGTGGTCCTGAGGGGGGCTGAGTCTAAACTAGGGGGTGGTCCTGAGGGGGGCTGAGTCTCATCTAGGGGTGGTCTGGAGGGGGGCTGAGTCTAAACTAGGGGGTGGTTCTGAGGGGGGCTGAGTCTAAACTAGGGGGTGGTCTGGAGGGGGGCTGAGACTAAACTAGGGGGTGGTCTGGAGGGGGGCTGAGTCTAAACTAGGGGGTGGTCCTGAGGGGGGCTGAGTCTCAACTAGGGGTGGTCTGGAGGGGGGCTGAGTCTAAACTAGGGGGTGGTCTGGAGGGGGGCTGAGTCTAAACTAGGGGGTGGTCCTGAGGGGGGCTGAGTCTAAACTAGGGGGTGGTCCTGAGGGGGGCTGAGTCTCAACTAGGTGGTGGTCCTGAGGGGGGCTGAGTCTAAACTAGGGGGTGGTCCTGAGGGGGGCTGGCTCTCAACTAGGGGTGGTCTGGAGGGGGGCTGAGTCTAAACTAGGGGGTGGTCCTGAGGGGGGCTGAGTCTAAACTAGGGGGTGGTCCTGAGGGGGGCTGAGTCTCAACTAGGGGTGGTCTGGAGGGGGGCTGAGTCTAAACTAGGGGGTGGTCCTGAGGGGGGCTGAGTCTCAACTAGGTGGTGGTCCTGAGGGGGGCTGAGTCTAAACTAGGGGGTGGTCCTGGAGGCTAAATTAGGGGGTGGTCCTGGAGGCTAAACTAGGGGCTAAACATATGCACACACGCACGCATGCACGCGACAGCTGCAACCAGAGATGCTGGAGATACTAAATGTTGCCCCTGGATCAGCTTCCAATGATCCAACTCCCATGAAACCCACTGTCCTCCAAACCATTTGTCCTTTTAAGTCTTTGTCTTTCTTCGTATCCCGCCATTCCTCTCAGGTGCATTACGCAGCCACTTCTGCAGTGCATCTCTGTATATCAAGTCAGTCAACTTGCGGTCAAATTGACGAGCAGCCGCTGGGAAAAAAGAAAAAAAGAATACTTAAAGATAAACAAGAAAGCTGCAGTGGGCACGTTCCATTCCAAAGTGAACAGTGTCCTTTTTAGTGTACTAGATTTTCAGGTGGCCTTAGGTGCATTTTCAACCCCATAGTCATATAATTGATCCACACTAATGCTCGTAAAAAATCTTATTGTGAGCATTACAGAGGACCACTTATATGACGTTAAGGTTGGAAATGGGTGAGGTGTTTCTTTAAGAGTGGTTGCATGTTCCATCAGGCTCATTCCATGGTGATAAAAATGCATCCATTCGTATTTACTTGAGATAAAAGTGAAAATACTTAATTAAATGAAATATCCATCATCAAAATAGCTAAATTCACTGTAGTAAACCTAGTATTTTGAAATGCAGATTGACTCACCAAACATGCAGTCCTGCATCAGTGTGTCCTTGAAGGCCCTCTTCGGTCCCTTTCCCGCCCAGTTGAAGATGCATGCTAGACAGTTTGTCATGGTAGCGGATAGCATTCGCCGGATCATATTTTCTGAGTCGGTCCCTCCGATTAATGCCAGGCGGGTTGTCTTAACAGATTGGAGAGGAAAAAAAGTGAGTGTGCTAAAGTGTACAGTGTACTATGTCAAATGGACAGAATATAATGTTTTAAGTACACATTTTAAGACTTTTTTTTATTAACTCTAAAGAAAGACCATTACTGTGTCAAAACTAATCAACAAACAATACCATCAAACAAATTAGCTAAATGAAATAATGAATGAAGAAATAAATATCATCCCGCATATCATTGCAAGGCTATTTTCACAATATTTCTATGCCAAGCAGACATCCAAGCAAAAAAATAAATAAATGCCTCCACTCCTACAATTCAGACATTATAAACACTTAGATTTCAAACAATACATTTAAGAAAATACAAAAATGTTCACCATCTTTCGACGGACTGTTTCGTCCTTCAGTGCAGCTTCAGCCTCATCAAACTGCTCCTCATTGGTGAGTGGCAGCACGATGGGGAAGTTCTCTTCTCTCTGTGATTCAGGTCCAGCTCCGTGATAGTTAAAGGTGGATTTAGCCATTTCAGTCTTCAGAAACTGAACGTCATGTGAAATTTGCTTCACCTCCACGAGTAGCTCTGCAAGCATCCTGGTGTTTTTGTTGGCAGCAAGGTCTTGAAGAAAAACAATTGGTTTTACATTAAATTTCAAGGATAGATTCACAATTTCAATCATTTAGAATGACACTAAGCAACTCTGTGATAGCTTAAGTCTTTGCACCCCTAACTTATAGTAACCATTAAGTGCTTAAATATTAAGCCTATAAACACCATGACAAATGACATGAAAAAAAACAGTGACAAAGACTGTAAAGTCACAAGGGACATGTTTCTCAATGCATCAGAAAATGATACTTGTCTTGTAACATTTGACTGGGCTCTCCATGGAATCTTCCCCGCGGCGTTTCAGGAGCTGAAGCTGAAGAAATCAACATGGCATCAGCATTGCACATTAGGTCATTGTGTATGGGGGAGGCGGGGGATAAAGTGGAATATAGGCATCTTTACCCAGGCGAAGTGAGCTGAAGTCAGCTGATCTGGAGCCACGTGCATAGTTGGCATCGAAAGTCTAATAGAAAGAGAATAAAGGACACACATCATTGTTTACATTGAACACGAATTATGGAATTTTACCCAAAAAAACAACATTTAAGATGAGAAATGCATACCATTCCTTGCTCGCTCTGATGGCACAGTGTGGTAGGGGCTGGAGTTATACATTGGCTTTCCTAGAGAAAGAGCGACAGAATTAACAAAATAAGGTAAGCACCATCAAAGTATCAATGAGCACAATATACAGTAGCAAGTGTACCTAGCTTCATATACCTACTGTAGCACATGTCTGGTGGTAAAAAACAAAACATGATTTGAGAATGTGTTAGTTAACTCACCTTGATATCATTGGGGGTGGTGATGATTGCCAGCTAATTCTAAAAAGAAGACAATCAAAATATTCTATGTCAGTCTTTCATAAGTTACAGTATGTCATGGCACAATAGCCAAGGCACAGCAACTATTTAGTGATGGCTAATAAAATAGTCACAAATGTATAAAAAGGCTCTTGTTGACACAGGGACAAAAGACATACCATTCCTTACTTGTCCAGTGTGGTTCCCTCCTGAAATGGATTAAAATAACCATAATTAGTCACTGTAAAATACAAGTTCTCATATAATATCATGCCAACATTAACAGCTCATTGCAAAATAGTGAGACACTGAATAAGCTACTCATATATGCACTCAACTTTACATTTCCACCCATTTAACTAACATTTCCAGTCAGTAAGGTATCCAGTAAGGCAGGACTAGTAATCCAACCGCCACCTATTGAAACAGACTGGAGACACAAGAGTGGCTGAGAGAATCACATAGCTATATCTAGTTTATTAATCTACTTACCATCATTGCAGTGGTCCATTGACTCCAACTGTGCCAAGAAGCTTCCACCAAAGCCTAAAATGAGAGAACACAACAAAACATGAACAATGAATGCTATCAAAAGCACATTTACAATCTGTCCACCGGCTCCACCCTGACTTAGTAGTGTGAAGTGATTCACTTACCATTATTAGGCTGGTTATTCTCCAAGCAGCTTCCTCCAGAGACCGAGCAGCTTCCTCCAGAGACTAAAAGAAGGGAACACAAGACATGAATAGTGGACACTGTAACTTTTGAACACATAACCTGACTGATATGTTTGGATGTATTGACAGAGGAACTAAATGCTTGTAAAGCTCTCATGCAACTACATTTTGTTCTGCCATGTTAGTAAATAATGACATACCACTGCTTGCATTTGATGTTGGCACCGAGGGGTACTGGCTGGATTCTGGCTGCACTGTATTAATAAATAAATGGAATTATACATGGCAATACTTAAAGTAGGTGTAGCAGTTAGTGCCATAACTGACAAGTGTCACCACTATACCTGGGAAATGAACATCAGTTGGCTTGGCATATATTTGCTTCACACTGCTGTTGTCTGGCTCTTCATCTGACTCCACTGCGTGCATACGATTTGTCCTAAAAAAA
Source organism: Notolepis coatsorum (assembly GCF_963971535.1). Classification (NCBI taxonomy): domain Eukaryota; kingdom Metazoa; phylum Chordata; class Actinopteri; order Aulopiformes; family Paralepididae; genus Notolepis; species Notolepis coatsorum. Next base: position 192,815,298 of record NC_140167.1, on the reverse strand, counting down.
AAACATTTAACATTCCCAGGCTCCCAGGATAATTCAATTAATTGAGCAATCCTTGAGACACTGTTCAGGAGCCAGCCCATGGCCCATTTCTGTTTAACCAAAAACTATCGCGAGGAATTCAACTGTACCTTGCTCTTCTTTTCCGACGTACATCTGCTTCCTCTTCAGATTCCAAATCAGTGGTTAGACATCCAGTAGTCACGTACTTGTCTTCATGTTGCTTGGCCTTTACAAATGAGTCTGTAAAAGAACAAGCAGAAAATACAGCATGCCATTAATAAGAAGTATGAGGAACAATTCACATCAGACAACAATAGCAGTGACTATACTTACCACAAGTAATTAAGAGCCGAATTTTGTCATATGTGGTCCATCCTTCACAGGGCATCATGTTTTCTTTAAGGGCCTTTGAATAATTTGTGTTTTTTGGGGGCCATAATAATGTACCTTCCGTTGGATTGAAACAGTTCCGCCATTTGGAAACAGTACAACGCCCCAGAGCACCACCTCACTTTCCATTCTGTGTACAATAAATTAAATTAGAATATTAATGATAAAAAAATTATAATGACAAAAACATGAATCATAAGATGTCTACTGCAGATGAGCTATTGGAATAGCTATGAGGCTATTTCCCTCTGGATACAGAACACATTTACGTTTAATAAAGCTAATTTTACCAACCCCGATCTCATCACACAACTCTCTAACCTTGTATGTACCTATGAGGGAGGACTCGCAGGGATAAGTGTAATATAATTATTGGTGTCTGAACTTTCTGTAGATCACATAGACCTCACCTTCTTCCTGGACTATATTCTGCACTACTGCAATTGTATCTCCCACCTGAATACAATTATCCCCCTGCTTTGTAGACAAGGTAAAACGACAACTGGAGACCTTTGTGTACTGTAGAGCAACACTGAAATGTTGAGGAAGTGGACCATCAGTATGAATGTGCTGTAAAACTGGTTGATCTGTTGCTAATGGAACCTCAACATGTGGCATTTCTGACAGCCTTTTGACAACCTGTTGTAGAGGTTGGTGTGGCTTGCGTAAAAGATGCTTTATTTTGCCAAGATAATTCTCAAAAGGGAACCCTGAAACATTATCTAAAGGTCCAAATTGTTTGTATTCATCTGCTAAATGTATAAACTGGTGGACACTGAACACAATCTCACCCGTACCATACAACTGTCCAAAGTGGCCCACAAAGGATATCATTAATCTATGTGCAAATTCAACCATTTGGCCAGAAGTTCCAGGAGACAAAAACAAATACATGGCCACTGAAAACAACATGAAGTTGTCATAAAACTCACTGGGAAGGCAATCCTTCAGAACTACAGGACCCCAGTATAACATGAAGGATCGGAGTTCAGTAGCTTTCCAACGATCAAGCTCATTCAAACCTCTTGGCTTGCGATTGAATTCAACAGGGGTGTGGGAATGTAACACCAGCAGTTTGCTTGATATACTGTTAACTGTTTGTGAAGGAAGCCTAGTGGCTAGATTGCCCTTTAACCACATATGCAACAGTTTTCTCATAAACCCAAGACAACAGAGGTGCATATAATCTATTGGGAATGAAGAAACCATCTTTACTATCCCTGTTAAAGGACTGAGTTTCTGTTTCAAGTGGTGTTCCTCATCAATCATATCACAATAACTCGAATCCGTCCTGAGCCTGACATTTGTTTCTGGATACGTCATTTTGTTCCTCCACACACCCTCTTGGTCACACTTGTCACACCCTGAATAACCATTATGTGACTTAATATTCTTAACGTAGGCCCTAGCAGGAGCATCACACACAAATGAGGAAACCTGTACATTCAATTTCTTACCATTATGAACAATGCCATTAGCCAGCACATTTTTAAGGTCGCTAACAAATTTCTGCAGATACTCAACAACACACTTTGGCTTGCTTAAACCACTAAATATACCGACAATAAATGGGGACTTAGTGTAATCACAATTCAGGATTGCAAGTATAGGCCAGAATTTAAGTCTTGAACTCCTAAAGAGGGGGAGACCATCTATATTGAACTGTAAAGTAAGAGTTGTGAGGTTCACTGGTAAACTTAAACATTTTAATCGTGAAAGTATTCCTTGCACCAATCCAAAATGATAGTACTCGCCACCTTGCATTTGAGTGGTTGCAACATGAGATTGTGTTCCAAGCAGAGTCCTTCCATCTTTAGGGAGCTTAGGGTGAAATAGCTTTAAGATGGACAGCAGAGCAGACAAAGCAACAAGACTAATGGAGTAGGATGTTGCCCAATATCTTAGGCTCCTTATAAGCAGATCCTGACTAGGCGGCTGCTCCTCATCGCTCTCATAGTGAGAATCTGATTCATCTTCATCATTGCCAGCTTCATCGTCTATATCATCATTTTCCATTTGCACATGATCAACTTCATTTCGAGCTACTGCACTACCATCAGAATGATCATTTTCCATTTGCACATCGGACTCAACTTCATCATTGCCAGCTACACTGCCATCTATATGACCATTTTCTATGTCTACATGTGAAGCTGGTAGTGCATCTAGTTGGGAAAAGTGTGAGCTTGTGAAGGCAGGTTCCCTATTCACACAGGGGTAAATATTTTCTCTTTGATTATGCAGAGATTCCTCATATTCCTTAAGGATATCTTTCTCTATGCCCCTTACAGTTCGAATGACTACGTCTTTTAGCCCAATACGATTCATAAGAAGCCATCTTAACCCATTAACTCCCGGATTGAAAGGTATATAATAATGTATAGGTTACAACAGGTCTAAATAGAAAAGAGGTGGTGCTGATTATAATTTTTTTGTTATTACTTGGCCAGTGTTTTGCAGTGAACCCTCCAGTCCTCTTCTCTTGTAGCACAACCCTGAAAATAGAGGGGAACAAATTATTAAAATAATATATGCATAAAACAAATATATATATCAGCCAAATTATTCATTTATCAGGTCCTTCCAACATATTTTAAAATATTTAACCTCTTCCACCCGGAGCCTATTTTCTGAAAATCCGCCTAAAATATATACCTAGGTAAATGGAATATTGCTCCACTTCTACAAGGGCCATTTGCATATTCTTGTATAGCGTCATCTATCTATCTAATGTATATTCACAGTGTCAGAAATATTGCTTAAATTGTGATGAAACAAAGGAGAATATTAATTATGATTTTTCTTTGCATCTTTGACAGTGAATACCACCATGCTAATAATGACCAAACATTAAAAACTGCCACTGATCTTGTTCAATACCTTCTTGAGTGTAAAATAAATAAAGGGAATATTATTAAACAGAAGGTTCTGTAGATACTGTACTGAATTCTCCCATCCGGACCAATGTAATTTGAAATATTATCATAGAATATACAATAGCAGGCTCATAAATTACCTTATTATAGCCAATTCGCACATTTATATATATACATATATTATCTTTCAAATGCCCGAGTTCAATTTGGATTTAGTATCACCAGCGTGCATGAGAACAGATAATGAAATCTACTGTAATGTACAGTAGCTTTTTTATTTGATCAAGGTGGCACCATTTTGAAACTTTTCAAATCTAATTGTTGCTGAATGCTAACAATAGGGAAGATAAACTAACTATGTTTCAATATTTGTCATAAACGTTACCTTTTGTGGTAGAATGATCCCTGAATAATAGCAGTTATTGGAATCATTCTCGAAGTCAACTTCCTTTCTGTTTAACTTTCTGTCTAAGTGCATGTCTATGGCTTGGGGGGGAAACATACACTTTAGAATCACCAGAAAGGCTTTCGAAATAGTGAAATGCCATGTTGGCCTCAATATTTTCAAAACAAATTATATGAAAAGGTTATGAAATTAACAAGAATGTGATAAAATATGTAATAAAAACAGAGCTCAACGCAGACATTTGATCAGTAGAAATCCATTTGTTTCCCCCATACCAAGATGGCACCGTTCTCGTGACGTCAGAGTGTAGCTAACGTTAGCTTGCTAAGCTATCAGATTCGCATGGTCTGTGTAGCTGGCTAAAGCTAGCAGACTTGCATGGTCGAGCTGACATTAGCTGGCTAAGCTAGCAGACTTGCATGGTTGAGCTGACGTTAGCTGGCTAAGCTAGCAGACTCGCATGGTCTGTGTAGCTGGCTAAGCTAGCAGACTTGCATGGTTGAGCTGACGTTAGCTGGCTAAGCTAGCAGACTCGCATGGTCTGTGTAGCTGGCTAAGCTAGCAGACTTGCATGGTTGAGCTGACGTTAGCTGGCTAAGCTAGCAGACTCGCATGGTCTGTGTAGCTGGCTAAAGCTAGCAGACTCGCATGGTCTGTGTAGCTGGCTAAGCTAGCAGACTTGCATGGTTGAGCTGACGTTAGCTGGCTAAGCTAGCAGACTCACATGGTCTGTGTAGCTGGCTAAGCTAGCAGACTCGCATGGTTGAGCTGACGTTAGCTGGCTAAGCTAGCAGACTTGCATGGTCTGTGTAGCTGGCTAAGCTAGCAGACTCGCAGACGTATAGCTGACGTACGTTAGCTCGCGCTGTTATAAGTTAACGCTACTTTCCAGGCCGGGGGTTTTGACATTTTCAAACCGTGAAACCGGTTACCGGCACATGCCTAATGTGAATAGCATAATACATTATATTGTCAAGGACTTACCAAAGACTTGTGCGCACTTGACTAGTCACGCTGAATGAAGACACCATGGCGCCAAGTTTTTCTTTTAATGCCTCAAGTCCCGTGAGATCTTCTAGCTGGCCTCGCGAGTTGCTTACGACCTACCCCCTCGAAGGGGAGGGGGGAGGGGAGGGGGGATTATCAGCACTACGTTGTAACCATGTAATTTCATTGTTGGGCATTTCAACATTGAAAAACAAGCATCTATACTAAATCAATTCAACAACAGTTTTTCAAATGTTGAAATGGTGTCTGTAATTTAGATATTCAAACCTTCGTAGAACATTAACTTAGGTACATCAAAACTGGAAAACCCACCCCTGAGGCGTAATTGATGAAAATGCTAAAGTATTGTTTGTTGTCGGTTAAAAGCAATGGGGATGAGAGGCCAGCTTAATGCCACTAGGGAAGATCATCGGAGTCCTTTCAACTTACGATTGATTCCGTGGCGACGTGACGCCCATTGATTATCAACAGTCATAAACAAACCCAGTGTGTCGCTCCAGAACAAAACGAAACATTATTCTCTACAGCTGAGAGCAGTGGTGGAAAGTATTTTTACTCACGTACTGTACTTAAGTACAATTTCGAGCTACTTGTTTTTTTTACGTGAGTATTTTCATTTTTACTCCAGTTACAGTTACTAGTTACTTTGAAGAAAACGATTTAGCATAGAAAACGTATAAAGATTATATACTTTCACATTTGGATCCTGTCAACTTCAAGATGACGTAATCAGAGCAGCATAACTGGACCACATACCACTTTAACACAACCTTTCATCAGAGCAGCATAACTGCACCAGACACCACTTTAACATAACCTTTAGAGGTCAACAGGTTCGAGGTTTTAACGATCCGAGGCACTGGAATACACAAATGTCATGTAAAATGCATACTTTTACTTTAGATACTTAACGTAACTTTAGAACATTCAATAGCAAATACTTCTCTACTTTTACTGAAGTAGAATTTTAATGGATGACTTTTACTTTTATGAGTACTCATTTATCTGGGTATTTCTACTTTTACTTAAGTAAATGAACTGTCTACTTCTTCCACCACTGACTGAGACCAAAAGATCTAGTTCAACATCTTAAACTGTGATTGTTAACTGACAAGGTTTGATGCTGGTAATAACAACACCAGCTCACAAGCCTCGGCAATGGGGGGGGGGGGTCGGCTGCTGATGGAGGCGCAGTGTTCAGGGTAACAGAGCATGAGGTGAGGCGGACCTTTAAAAAAGTGAATATCAGGAAGGCAGCAGGTCCAGACGGCATCCCCAGCCGCGTCCTAAAAGTCTGTGCCGACCAACTGGCCCCAGTATTCACTGACATATTTAACCTGTCCTTAGAACAGGCTGTCATCCCCACCTGCCTGAAGAAGTCCACTATTATCCCTGTACCCAAAAAATCCAAGCCTGCTTGCCTCAACGACTACCGCCCTGTAGCTCTCACCTCCATAGCCATGAAGTGCTTTGAGAAGCTAGTAAAGGGCTACATCTGCTCCTCCCTCCCCATCAACATGGACCCCCTGCAATTTGCATACCGCCCCAACAGGTCCACGGAGGACGCCATATCCCATGTGCTGCACACAGCAGCATCACACCTGGACAAGAGGCAGGGGAACTATGTGAGAATGCTATTCATCGACTACAGCTCGGCATTCAATACCATAGTCCCCTCCATACTCATAGCCAAGCTCAGGGACCTGGGCTTGGGCTATGACCTCTGCCAGTGGGTCTTGGACTTCCTGACTGGCAGACCCCAGGTGGTGAGAGCAGGCAACTGCACCTCCTCATCCATCACCCTCAACATAGGGGCCCCCCAGGGCTGTGTTCTGAGTCCCCTCCTCTACTCCCTGTACACACACGACTGTGTGGCTCAGCGGAGTAGCAATACAATCGTCAAATTTGCTGACGACACAGTGGTGGTGGGCCTGATCTCTGCCAACGACGAGAGGGCCTACCTGGAAGAGGTCAAGGTCCTGGCGGGATGGTGCCAGGAAAACAGCCTCTCCCTGAACGTCAGCAAAACAAAGGAGATGATTGTGGACTTCAGGAGGTCGGGGGTCAAGGACTACAGCCCCCTCAGCATCGACGGGGCACCGGTTGAGAGAGTCAACAGCTTTAAGTACCTCGGAGCCTACATATCCGAGGACTTGACATGGACCACACACATTAACAGTGTTGTGAAGAAGGCACGACAACGCCTCTACTTCCTCAGGCGCCTAAGGAAGTTCCAAGTCAGCCAGAAGATCCTTAAGAACTTCTACTCATGTACAATAGAGAGCATCTTGACCGGCAACATCACCTCCTGGTTTGGGAATAGCACTGCACAAGACCAAAGCAGACTACAAAGAGTGACACGTTCAGCCGAACGCACAATTGGAGGGGGGCTCCCCACCCTCCAGAACATTTACTACAAGCGTTGCAAGGGCAAGGCTAAGAGAATCATTAAAGACTCCAGTCACCCGAACAACTGCCTCTTTGAACTGCTGCGGTCAGGCAAGCGATACAGGAGTCTCAAGGCGAGCACAGAAAGACTCAGAAGAAGCTTCTATCCCCAGGCCATCAGGCTGCTAAACGAACAATGAATGAACACTACACAACAACAACCACCAAACGCACATAGCACACACATCCACACGCACACACTCACTTTAAACAAACACACTGTAGCACCCACTCCACACACTTATAGCACACACCCACTTTAAACAAACACACTGTAGCACCCACTCCCCACACTTTATATTTATGGATGAAGGATTGCACTACAACTCGTACACCTTACTGTAAATTGTACCTAAAATTGTACCTCATCCCATTTCTGCTTTGCACTAGATAGTACTGTACATTAGTACACTGCATAGTATTGTGTATTGTATATTATATGGTAACCCAGAACATTGTACATATGTCTATACCGAACACTGTGACCTCATTTTCTTCTTCTAAATTCATGCTATATTATGTTATTATGTTATTTGATACTATCTTGTCTAGCACAGTCTCTGGAGCGTAACAGTAAGAAGCATTTTGTATGAAAGTATTCTGTACTTCTGTATGACAACTATTAAAGAACTTGAACTTGAACTTGAACTTGACAAGCGAGAGACTCATGATTCTAATGGGGGCAACAGTGGATCAGGAGGTAGAGCAGTCGTCTGGTAATCCAGAGGTTCCCGGTTCGATTTCCAATCCTCCCGGGCAGCTTGTTGAAGTGTCCTTGAGCAAGACACTTAACCCCTAACTGCTCCCGATGAGCAGTTTGGCACCTTGCATGGTTGTCTCTGCCGTCGGTGTGTGAATGTGTGAGTGAATGGGTAAAATGTGAGGAACAGATTGTAAAGCGCTTTTGATAAAAGCGCTATATAAATGCAGCCGTTTACCATTTACCATTTAATGATGTTTATGTCATCCACTGGCAGGGCTGGACCTAGCACATAATATGGGGCCCTAGGCAAGCTTCACCCCTGGGGGTGGCGTGGATGGGGAGCTAGCTGTGCTGCCCAATCAGAGGAATTTTGTCCACCCTGATCCATGCTTATGAGCTGGTTTCTGCTCCAGAGTGCTGCTGCTCGGAGCGCAGGATTAAACGCCCCTATCTTTCTTACTTCAACATCTATTGATCTCTCACTACTTGGCTCTCATCTGATTAGGGGGACACTCTCTCTTGCATTAGAGAATTTCCACTGGCTGGAACTTAAAGGGGAACTATGCCCATTTTCAGAATTCATACATGTTATTCCTATGGTCTTAAAACGCTCAAAACTCAAACTCAGAGGTGACTGTGCTTTCGCAGTTACAGCCCCTAGACTAGAGTCTATGGAATAGCCTTCCCTCTTCCATCAGACTCACCCCATCCGTCGATTCTTTCAAGTCTCGTCTTAAAATATACGTATAAATAAAGTTGACTTGACTTGACTTAAGACGGTCCCAAAAATATTAGTGAAAACAAACAACTCTTTCCCAAATCCAAAAACGAGTGATAAAACTCTAATGTACGATGTCATCAGCTGTAAAGTCTGAAGCCTCTCCATAGACAATGAATTCGGAATAATTGTATGGCACTACAATGACACTAAGAGCACCCAGGGGAATGTTCTTAGTTCATAGGTACCGTTTCTGTTTCAGAACTGAGACCACTACTATAGAATAAAGCTAATTTGGGTATAACATTCTGTGGGTCCACAAAATCTATCTCCCATTGTCTATGGAGCAGCATCAGATGTTACACTTGATGACATCACACGTTTATTCTTGCTCCTCTGGTCTTTGGGAGAGAGTAGCTCATGTTCACACATATTGACTGGACATTCCTAGGTCATGGAAATAAGTAATAGCGTATTGGAATTCTTAATTTGTTCCCCTTTAACGGCTTGCCAATAATACACAGGTACCGGTAGACATGGAGGTAAATCCTGTTCAACCCTCACATAGACCCATTTCTTTGTCGAGCACAAAGAAAAGAACGTTTTAGTTGTAGAATGTAAATTTAAGCAATTCAAATCTGTTGAAGCAACGAAGCTAGTAGCTGAGTCTAACGTTAAGTTAAGTTAACTCATCCGAAGCCACTCCACCCAAGCAACAGCGGCTGGATTTTAACTGAGGGACTGCTAGCCTGGGAAAACTTGATCAAGCAATTGCATGGTATGTTGTAGAAAACATGCAGCCTATTTCTACGGTGCCTTATTATCTAAGTTTGCATTTGTATAGACCAGAGGTTCCCAAAGTGGGGGGTCGCGAGCCGCCGCGGGGGGGGGGGGGGGGTCGCCAGATGATGTAGAAAAATATAAATGTTTTATTAAAAAATTTTATGCAGTCAGGCCACTGAACTTAGAAGCAGTCCAGGCCAGTGTTTCTAGTTGCAGCAGCGCAATAGTTAGATAACTTAGGTGGGGAACAACCAGGAGATCACTGCAACTCACACAAGTTGGAGAACTATCTCTCTCTCTTGCTCTGACACACACACACAAAAAAATCCTGCACCAGAATGCAGGAAATGAAGTCTTTGTAACAACACATTTCCTGGTGGGGGACCCCCAGACCCCCTGCTTAAAAAGTGGCCTGACTGGGGCTATATTTTGCACTATATTTCCTGGCCTGAATGATTTCCCCAGTCCGGCCCTGGTTAAAAGCCTCCAATGCTTATTAGTGTGTGTGCGTTTGAACGTTTGCTTGTTTCAACCATACATTTCCATTTATAAAAAATTAAATAAAAAAAATAGAAAATGTTTTAATCTTAAATAATTTTTTTACCTCTTATAATAGTGGGGGTCGCGGCTCTCTGACACCGTTATTTGGGGGTCGCAGCCTGAAAAGTTTGGGACCCCCTGGTATAGACCACATTGCTTAGCAGAGTTCAGTGATGTGAATGCAAATAAATGGAAACGGTCAAGTTGATGAAAATATTTGTGCTGTAAGGGCATTAATGGGAGCAATTGAAATAATGTTGTTTTAGTTTTTTAAGTAACTAAAAAGTAACTTTTCACAGTAACGCATAACTTTTTGGTGTAAGTAATCAGTAAAGTAACTGAGTTACTTTTTAAATGAAGTAACTAGTAATGGTAACTAGTTACAATTGTTCAGTAACTAGCACAATACTGGCCATTCCTGTGATAAATTATGTCTCATACGTTGTTGCAGGAATTCTTGGGTTGATACCATTTGTTACACATATTTGTGCTACGGCAGCGGTAGCTGACCCCAATAGCAGATACACAGGGAGAGAGAGAGTGGAGCGTGTTAGGGTTGTTTATTCCTTTCGAGCAATAGGTACCATGCGGTAAGATAAACAACACAGAATGTTTGATAGTGCGAGCAGGAGCACTCCTCGTTCTCCACAGGAACGTCTGGGCGGGCGGCGTCTCAATAGACAGCGTAGGCCGGCAGCGGGTGGTCCTGAGCACAGGGAGAAATGTTAGAGCAAGGTAGGCAATTTAGAACAGAGCAGCAAGGTATGGTACGTCCTCGTACCTAGGTAGGTTTAGCAACACTTGGACGATGAGTGGCAGGATCTGTAGAGTGTATATCGGGGCTGCTGATGAGCGGATCACTCTCAGCTGCGCCGATTGATGCCAGTTGACAGTGTGTGAACACTGAGGTAGAAAGCTGCCCATGTAAGGGCACGGAAGGAGGGGGAGAGAGGTAGGCCCGGGCCGTGATTGTGACAATTTGGGGCAGGATTCCACCATTTTTGACCACTCGAGAATTGATAAACATTGTCAGAAATCCCTCCAAAATATCACATTAAGACACCAAGAACTTGAGGAACAGCATACAAAAGATGTGATTTGGTATCAAAAACCTTGAGATTTCTGTAAGAATTGCATTTTTCGGCGATTAGATGACAAGCACTTCTGTTCTGGAGACTTCTCAAAAATCCCCCCTTATGGTCATTAAACCTAGGAAAGCCATATGTTCTCTGAATGCCCTCTGTCTCTAGTTTGTGGTTGTTAAGTTTCACAAGGCTGTGATTATCCTAGAGGTCACAATAGGTTTTGAAGATTGTATACAGTGAGGTCATGTTTTAAAACATTTCACTCACTTTAAATGGCTACTACTGTATGGGGACCAACAGCATCACACAGAATGATGGCATAAACGTTACAAAGAGGACAAACAGACACAGAAACTAATGGTAAAAACACTTCATGGCAAATTACAAAGTAATTCATGTTTACTAAAGGATAAATTATACATTGAATTATTTATTCAGCCTGGGACTCACTGTCCTTGGCTCATAAAACATATAAAAGAACACTGTTTCATTGAGTGGACATGAAACAAAACATTTAAATTAGTAGAAATTCAACAAAAAGGTTCACATGTTTCATTTTTCCAACATAAACATTATTTATTCTATCCATGTCTCCGTTTCTCACATTTTATCACCAAAAAACGAATAGCACTTTTATTCATAAATGTGATCTAGCAGGGGTAAATGGCAAATATTAACCATATATACTGTCAAGCTTGCTTGTAATTGAGATAAAGTTCAAATCTGTTATTATTTTTACATAATTTTTACATTATGTCGTGGCTTCATTGAACTAAAATCCCAATAATGCTGTGGGTCCACCAGACCCGTGAACATTGGGTGAGTAACCCTTTCACTACCGCACTACCAAACGGTTAACCCTATCACTGCAACAATACAGAAGGTTCTATGTCGTTATGGCTTGCTCAGCACCTGTCTGCATATATCTCGCTTCAGCGTATATACACTGAATAAAAACTTCCACCATGTACCTTTACATGCCAGCATTCATCTGACCACACCCCCATCCGCTTACCTACATAAGCAGGGGTGGGGCCACACACTCATCTCCTTCGCAAATTTCATCCACAAGCGAGTGCCTGCTATATGCCCACTTGACGTGGAGAAAAATATTTAGTCTGAGGAAAAGGAACAAGGAGATACGTTGACATCATATCTTTATTTTCTCTCTCACTATTTTCGAGAAAATACGGCGATATTGTCTTCGTTACTGGAGTGTCTGGATCATTCCGACCTTCAACGGCTTTTTCGTATTAGGAGCTCACGCCGCTGACATGCTTCCCAGCTACAGTTCTCCTTGCTGCGGCTGGATGGGGTTACCCTCCGGCAACACAGCTGGACTGTAGGACGCACCGACTGTTGTGAGAAGCGGTTGTTTCCAGGTTGGGTACGTACTGTTTTGCTTGCGAGCTCTGGTTGTTGTTGATGCTGTGGGGGTTAACTGACAATTTACGAAACGCCGACTCCAGGCTAGGGTCCTCTGCTCGGCTTAAACGGCGGTCGGAGGATCTTGGTCTGACGCCCATGATGGTTAATCTAGTGGGCCGCGACTAGATCCTGGTGATACCAGGATTCTCGAGCGGATGCTTCTCTGTCCCGTGCAGGCCCCATCTTTCATATACAAATGAAAGTATACCCTAACGAGGAAATGTGGGCATAGGATCTTCTTTATCGGGAGTTCCATGCTCAAAGGGCCCCGCTGTATGTCTTGATCACTGTTGACAACTGTGTTCTGACTTTCTTTTTCTTTTCCCTGTTAGGGGAGGGATTGGGACAGCGGCCTGTCTGAAGTGTGGCTTGTTATGTCATTGTGTACAGTTCAGGTGATAGCTGCTTAGCTTGCGTGCTAGTTTGTGGACTACTGAGTTAGCCAGTCAGCTGTTAGCTGCGCAGCTGTTAGCTGCGGCGTTAGCTCGCTGTGTTTATCAGGCTAGTAATCGTTAGCTTGTTGCTATCAGCCGAACGGCTGTTAGCTTAATGCTACACTGTTGAACGTTTTCTGTGACTATAACATGCCTTAAACACTCTGACTACAACGTCATCTTTGACAGAGGATGTTAGTCGAACCTACCGGGAGCCCGGCCGGCGAGGACTGCGTCAACATGGAGAACCGTAGCGGCTGGGTGGCGCAGCGACGCTGCCCTTGTCGTCAACACAGGAATGCTGTGTTCAACGTCGGTGCCCCGTTAGCCAGATTGCAGTTCGCTTGGCCTGCGCTCAGGGTAGGAAGGTCCCGACCGGACCTTAAACACTTCTGTTTTCCTTCCCTTCTAAATGTTTTGTAATAACGATGTTTTCCAAAACGGGTGTTGCTGCAATACATTGAGGATACGACGCGTGTTGTGTGTGAATTGTCTTGTCACTGGTATGGCTTCTCTCTCCATAGAAATCGGGTTGTTGTTTTACTTGTGTAAAAATGATCTGGTTAGTTGTGTTGAGAACATGTGTGTTCATGTACCGTGAACTCACAACTAAGGGGGTTAATTAACCTATAAAGCTATGCTTAGTGACATATGCAAGGTGACATTCTTTTCTCAGCCTTTAATGACAATGAACAGTGTGTTCACATATTAACAGGGTTACCTGTTCAACTTGGCCGTATCAAGGGTAAGGTAGGAGGGGTGTTCCCCCCGGTTTCCCTGGGGCTTCCCCACCCTCCTCTCAGACATGTTGTTTACAATATATTGTGTCACTGTGTTTGTGGGGATACGATGTAACCCTTAGCTTAATTGCTGGGGTTGTGCTAATCGCTTGAGAAACTATATTTTCCTAAAGAAAAGATTGTTTGGTCGCTTATCGTGTGTGCTTAGCAAGGCCTGTGGCCAATACATAATCGAGGATTCTGTATTCTCTCGTTATGAAAAACGGTGTTCCTCTGTAGCAAGAGTGTACTTGCCATTTTTTGTTGTGATAAAGGGTTGTGTGTGTCTTATGATCTACAACTGGGTTAGGTTTGGCCACAGAAACACATGTGTAAGTCTGGTACCGGGGCTCTTAAGGGGGCCCTCTCTATTCTGTGTTTTTTCCTTAGTGAAAATCAGATAGCAGGTTAGCACATGAGCTGTGTGAAGCTGTTAGACACTTCATGTAGCTGACTATGACTGTGTTTTTTGTCATTACATCGTATCATGGGTGTGGGGTCGTAAAAGGGTTAACTGGTAATCCTTTCCTCCCCTTTTTGATTGGTCAGGGGTTAAAACCTCCTGTCCTTCAAGGTTCCTGTCACGTTGCTGTTCGGCACGTTACAGGGTAAGAGGGGGGGGGGAGTTTCCTGGTCCCACGCCCTGGAAGATAGAGCGCGTGCACCGCAGAAATTCCCCCGCCATAGAGTATGTCACTGTGCGTGTCTCTGTTGGTAAGACTTCCGTGAGTTGTTCAGGTCCATGTGATGGATCTGTTTCAGGGAGTTGTCAGAGCTCCTCCTCACGAAGCTCCTCCTCTGGCCTTCTGTGAGTTAGGACTCTCCTTCCCTGTGAGGGAGCCTCCTCAGAGTTCAGAGCCTCCTCCTCAGATTGTCAAGGTGGGTAGAACTTCAAAAAGGAGTTCTGCTCTAGTGTGTCTGTATTCGATTCAATTCGATTATTGAGTGTGTATTGGTTCAGTGCCTCCTCCTCGGAGAGCCCTAACCCAAATATTACATAGCTCAATGTTGCAATATATTCTTTTCAATCTATACAGCTCGCGTGGGATGTCTCTCTGGGGATTTCCGTCTCCTCCCTATGGCGAGGATGGTGGGATGTACAAATGTAAAAAAAGATTACCCTCAGCTGCGTCACGTGGGATTCATGTCAGTCTGTGTTCTTTCTTTTTTGAATAAAAAGAGGAAGGTACATGAAGTACGACGGCTCCGTGTCGTTCTCCCAGGCAACTTGGAGGAACAATGTTTGGTGTCTTGCTAGAGACTATCCATTGATGTGTTTGGGTCTCGACGCATACATAGTGCTGGCTCGGTGTGTTTCTGTTAAAGAATCACACAGGGGCTAAGTGCGCCTTGGTTGCTTGTTAAAACAGCGTTTTTATAGGGCAACTGGGATGGAGTTTTGTCTCTTCCGAGCGCCAGTTTACTAGGTTGTCTCAATGAATTCTCGTTCATATCTGGGGGATGTTAACAGAATAGATCAGAACATAGGTAGAGGGGTCTCACGCCCTTGGGGTGGGCCACTGAGCACGGTCCAAATAGGACCGTCTGGGTGGCGCCCTCTTTTCATGTTTTAGATCGACACGCATACCTACCCCCTCTTCTGGAGTGGGCATGTCGGCGTGGTTAGGACACGGGACTGTTCTGGTCACGCTGGTCCAGGTCAGTTAACCCGTTGTCCGCCGGGGATGCAGATCTGCTGTTCTGGTACCCTGAGGGACTTGTGCTTTTTTAGGGGGGAAAAATGCCGGGTCGGTCCGGGTGTCACAGGGTTAGGCGCTATGGAGACCCTTTGTTGGGTACATGTTGTACTCTGCACTATCGTAATGGCTTACGGCCATACCAACCTGTACACGCCCGAGCCCGTCCGTTCTCGGACGCTACGCAGGTTCGGTCCTGGTTAGTACTTGGTTGGGAGACCGCCTGGGAATACCAAGTGCGGTGTGCTTAGGGCTGGTTCTCCATTATTTTCGCTCCTCTCTCACGCGTGGCGAAGAGGGGGCTGTTGGGGTGGTCTTGGACCTCCTCTGGTAACCCTGTGCTTCCCGTGCCGCCGGGCCCGGTCCGAAGTAAAGTTTTGTTGATACCGTAGGCCTGGGATAACCCTTTTTTGAAAACTGAAACACTTGTACTGCGGTATAGCCAGTGTATACCCGCAGGTGTGTTTTGGAGCTTTTTCTTGAGGGGTTATAGGAACAACCACCGTCTGTACAGAGAGGGTGGTTGATTCCCTGGTGTGTTGGAGCAGATTCAACTCCCGGGTTACCCGGTTGAGTGTGCCCCTGCACGTTCATGACGTCTGCCAATCATGTCAGCCTTCTCTGCCTCGACCCCTCTGGGTGGGTTTTTTTTAATGGAGGCTTCGTCATGGTGTTCAACAACGCCAGCATACGCCCCTTCCGCCGGGGGGGCTGTTTTCAGCTGACTCCTTTGGCGCCTGTCTCGTCCGCAGTGCTCCAGGCTCAGGTTACAGCCTGTTGCCTGGTTTCCCCGGTGTGCTGCCTGCTTCCGTTGGTTAACCTTTTGAGTGCTTATGGCCATGCTGACTGCCTGTTCTGCAGGGTCAGTGTGCCAGGCGGTGTGCTATTGGGGGGAAAGGGCCTGCTCTTGGAGGGGCCTTATCCGAATACGCTGGCGATGTGGGGGGCGGTGTCACTAAGTGACCACCTGGTGGGGTCTTGATGCCTGGCGTCATTGACCTCTCCGGGCCTCCTTTTTCCAGGGGATCCAGTCCCTTCAGTGGGTCTGGGTCTTCCTTCGCACTCCGCTGCTACGGCCTTGCCACGGGGTTGGGTTTGCTCTTGACCCCGTGATTTTGGGGGCAGTAACGAGGTTGTTCCTTCCGTTCGTTCCCGGGTGGCATGCGGGTTGTGCGTGTGTGTAGTCGTGGGGTCAAGCCACGGTCTGCTCACCCTGTGCGTTGAGTTGCTTGAGTGCCTCTTCGCACGGTCGGATCCGTCGCCCTCCTGTGAACCTCCAATAAGGCTCGGTCCTCCCCGGTCTGATGGTTGTGGGGGGCCACAGCGGGGTACATTTGTCGGGCTATGGCTCCCGCTCAGCCCCTGTCATGCAGACAGGTGCTGAGCAAGCCATAACGACATAGAACGAAGGGTTATGTATATAACCCAGTTCTATGAGTTATGGTGCGCTCAGCACCTGGACGCGGCTGCGGCCCTTGATTTTTCATTGTGGTGAAATTTCTTGGGAAGGAGATGAGTGTGTGGCCCCACCCCTGTTTATGTAGGTAAGCGGATGGGGGTGTGGTCAGATGAATGCTGGCATGTAAAGGTACATGGTGGACGTTTTTATTCAGTGTATATACGCTGAAGCGAGATATATGCAGACAGGTGCTGAGCGCACCATAACTCATAGAACTGGGTTATATACATAACCCTTCGTTAACCCTTTCACTGCCACACGACAGGAGGTTAACCCTTTCACTACCACACTACATGTTAACCGTCTGTAGTGTGATAGTAAAGGGTTAACCTTCTGTAGTGTGGTAGTGAAATGGTTAACAAAACATGAAAACCACACAGGGTTAAAAGGAGAAATAATAAGAAATAACCAAGAGATGGCCTCACTGAGGTACTCAGTAATCATTGCTGGAACTGCAATGTCTCCATAATCAGAAGGGCTTGGATAAGAGATGCTCTTCATCAGCCATGGTTAAAGAGTACATAGGACTCATTGCCTTTTGTATTTTATCTTTATTTTTATCATGTCTATTTTATTCTATTCTATTCTATTTTATTATTTTATTCTATTATTATTATTATTATTATTATTATTATTATTATTATTATTATTATTATTATTATTATTATTATTATTATTATTATTATTATTATTATTATTATTATTATTATTATTATTATTATTATTATTATTATTATTATTATTAGAAATTATTATAGTTTGCTTCATTAATTAAAGTAATTTTTTTTTTTTTTTGCACAATCGAAGCGGGCATGGCCACCTTCATTTCACTATATGTCGTATGTGATGAATAAACTATTGGATCTTGAAAAGAGGGGTTGCGCAGTGTGTATTTAATCTTTTCTGATTGACTCAAATGAAGAGCATCTCTTATCCAAGCCTCGTGGGATGGAGGAGAGAATGCCTTTCAACAAAGTAATATCAATCGTCTAGCCAATATGGGCGAGAAGGTCACAATGTTTGCTTTCATTTTCGGGAGAGCCATTGTATCCAGAAGGATCACAAAGAGCGCTGTTGATGCAGCTGGATCAAAAGGCACCGGAAGGTTTAAAGATATTGGACCAATAGTTTTGAAGAGATGGGAAAGACCAAAACATATAAATCAGTGAGGCTAGAGCTCGTCACAGACATGGTCATTGGTCAATATCAGGATACATTAGAGTTTTGTCTAATTCTTTTTTGGTGTATGGTGTATTATTTTTCATTGGTTTAGACCATGTTTGGCACATATAGATGAAGAGAATATCATCCCATAAATCATCAATGGACTGCATTTATATAGTGCTTTTATCCAAAGCGCTTTACAATTTATACCTCACATTCACCCGACAGTGGGGGCGACAGTGGTTCGGGAGGTAGAGCAGTCGTCTGGTAATCCGGAGGTTCCCGGTTCTATTCCCACTCCTCCCGGGCAGCGTGTCAGAAGTGTCCTTGAGCAAGACACTTAACCTCTAATTGCTCCTGATGAGCAGGTTGGCACCTTGCATGGTTGCCTCCGCCGTCGGTGTGTGAATGTGTGAGTGAATGGGTAAAATGTGAGGAACAAATTGTAAAGCGCTTTGGATAAATGCAACCATTTACCATTTACCATTCACTCACACATTCACACACCGACGGCAGAGTGCAAGGTGCCAAGCTGCTCATCGGGAGCAGTTAGGGCTTAAGTGTCTTGCTCATGGACACTTCGACAAGCTGCCGGGATCAAACCAGGAGCCTTCTGATTACCAGATGAGCTCTCTACCTCCTGAGCCACTGTCCACTGGACCACTGTCGCCCATTAATTGCTTTGCCTACTGTATATCGTGCTCCCATGATGTTTTCACAGCTAATAGGGAGAAACTCTAAAGAGAGAACATTCTCTCATATCCACATGAGATGAAGCATTTTGACGTAGAGTGTAGTAATAAAAAAAAGTATTAATAGAGGAGCTTACAGGCTCACAGGAAATTGGGAGCTTGTGTCTCGGACAAAGAGCTACGAACCTGTATGTATCTAAAAAGATTACCTTTTTGGGATATTCAATATAGCTGAAATCTATTGGAAGGATGCAAAGACACCCTCAATATACATATCATTAAATTACTTCATGCCAAGATTAAACCAGAAGTCTAGAAGTTGAACTTCTGAATCGAGAGTGATTTAGTTTCAGGCCCCCGTCATTGTCATCGCTCCGTGAGGGTTTTTTAACGTGACATAAATTCTCTTGCCACACTATGGATTCACCTCGTACTTGGAAGCTGCAGCTAAATTATATATTAGGTGAAATTCAAATGAGATATGTGTGCATGCGCAGCTTGTTGAAGAGTGCTGACTATGGTGAGTGGGTCCTCCCTGGACACCATGATGACATTTGCCAGATTGAGGCTGTTGAGAAGCCCCAGTAAACACTGAAAAATAAATATAAATAAATAAAAACAACAACGTACAAACAAAAACGCATTATCAATAGTTTGTATTATGGCATGGCGCAGGACAACATTATGATAGAATAAACCATAAAACATCTGGATTCCAATATGTACAGGTTATATGGGCATAAAAGTGTGTGCATACGTCTTTACAGAAAATAAAAAAAGGAAACTGACTTGAGTGTAAGAGGTACCTCAAAGCAAACGACTTCACTTTACACCATCTGTACACATGTTTAGATGAAGTCAGATATGTGTGGGAAATGGAATATAGAGTAGCAATGATGGGATACAAAGGATTATGATTAGCCTATATGTAAATAGGAATGCTAAGGAAAAACAAAGCATGCAAAAGATATTTCCAATTACAGTGAGAGTTACTGAGAAGAGGGTGTTCACAAAGGGCTTAATTAGGCTGTATATGTCATTGTTGGATCTTTCATTAAAGTTTCATGGTCATTAATTTGTCTAATGTCTATCTGGCATCATGTCCTCCATGGAACTGTAGACTCTCCTTTGATATCTTGTATGCCGCTGAGGGCCAGCTTAGGAATACCATAGGTGTACCATAATGTTTGTACATCTGCTCCTAACAGCTTCCCTCTCAAACTGATAGGAAGGATAGAAAATACAACAATTATGATTTCAGCTACAGCAAATTAACCATAAGCCCCAACATCAATACTGTAATTGCTGTCATATGCTGTGTTATGTACCTGTGCAATGACTTTGGCGCTGTTGTAAAACAATGGCTTGACTTCTGTACTAGGGCAGCACGGTGGCACAGTGGTTAGCACTGCTGCCTCACAGCACGTAGGTCCTGGGTTTAGAACCCCAGCAGGGGGCCTTTCTGTGTGGAGTTTGCATGTTCTCCCCGTGTTCGTGTGGGTTTCCTCCCACACCATAAAGACATGTTAGGCAGGGACTACAGATGAAAACTAGCTCATTAGCTAATTCTAGCACATTTACATTGATGTGGAAACTGAAGATGTTGATTAGTGTGCACTGTCCCTGGGTAAAAAAATAAATAAATAAACTTGATACTGTGATAATGCTGATTATTATTATTGCTAGTTATCAATGTGTGCAGCTGTGCATGTTAGAACATTACATTATCATTGCTGCCATCAGCTTTTTTTTTACCTTTAGAAATATCTTGCTTTGTTATTAACGGCAGGACTAATACCTCAAGAACCTGCATGCTGTGTAACTAATGACAATAAATCTCACTGAGGATGAGATAAATAAATAGCCTGTATCTTGTTTCATTATATAAGCGCTTTTCAACACCCACCACATCTATAGTCCTCTCAGGACGCCTGATTAACACAAGATAATGAAGTAGGAGCGGGTCCAACAATCAAGCCACCAATGTTAAATATTCATAGTATTCTCATGACATGCTTTGCTATACAATGACACAGCTCATTGACCACGGTTGTCATTTAATGATAATCACCTTGATTAAAATCACTGAGATCAAATGTCAAACACCTTAGGAGGATAAAAGAGTCTTACAATCAATTTACAAAAAAAAAATAGGGAAGGCTAACAATTATGGCGGATCATAATGATATCATAATAGGTTGCGGTCTTACAGAAAACACTGGAGGGAAAGTTCCTCATTCTGTAAATGGCTGCGCACGCGGCTCTGTTTATAGTATATTTTTGGTGTCTGTAAGCGTACGTGATCCACACATGTGCACTAGGATCACACTCCAGGCCAGTGATCCACACATAATAGGCTCACACCCATGGACACCCGCGCGGACGTCTGCTCTGACAAGAGCAGTGACGACATTTACCCCACGCATACACACGCTCACCCGTGGATGCGGAAACTATATAATTTGGCCTGTTTCAAGATCAAATATGGGGCCCTTATCTTATATTAAGAAACAGAAATTCTGATGTTTTTGAAGATATGATGCATTATATTCTACCTCACCCAGAATCACAATAGGAAGCCAATGAAAATATAATGTTTTAGACCAATTCGCACATAAGACGGGAAGCTACTGTAGCCATTGTGCCACAGCGCAGCTCAACTAGACCCTGGGGAATTTTATGACTTGGTGTATGTCAGGAGCAAGGTTTCTCCTACAAGGTGAAATACTTTGTCAGTAAACATCTTTCTTTCTGTATTGGTGATGTGCATTTTCAAGCATTTCCACCGTGCATCAGTTATCCACATTGGCACAGTGCGTGCGTTTGCTTTATCAATCCAGGGTGTGTTTGCTTTGTCAATCGGGACCCTGCTAGCGAGTGGGGCCCGTTTCAGTTAAAACGGGTGAAACATAGCTAAGGCTCCCTATGTACAAATGATACAAATTGTACAAATGATACCCTCTTTGTTTCAGAGCTCGAGTTCAACTGCACCCACAATAATTCACTTCAGTTATAGCAACGCTGGTTTAAACCACACTGTTAATTACTTTCACTATTATGTCATCAAGCAAGAATGGGTTAAATGAGAAAGTGAGAATGAACCAAAGCAGGTGTGTTCTATGGGGTGTTATGGAAAACTGTGTGTTTACTGGCCCTGCATATTAAAGCTGCGATAATTATGTTCTGAGTGTATTTTTCACACCTCTTATGAACACCTGCTATGTCTTGTGGAGCCATGGTGTCAACTGTCAATAAACCCTGCACTCCCAGCGGCCTGCTTCTTGTTTTTAAAAAGTTTTTTATATTGTGCTGTCTTGTTTTATTATTGTTTTGTAGGTGAAGTAGGTGAAGTATTTACTTCAGTGCCTTGTTTAACAAGCAGGAAATGCCCAAGAGAAAGTTGTATTTATTGTAGTTGAAATTTAGTAATCCATGCACAAATACAATAAACTTCATTTCAGATATTGATTGAAGAAGTGTGTTTTTAGTCGCTGGTGGAACATGTGTCGGGTTTCAACTGTCCTGACTGTGGTGGGAAGTTCGTTCCACCATTGTGGAGCAAGGACCGAGAATAGCCTGCTTTGCTTTGAAGGCCCCCCCTGGAGTTCGGATTGGATCTGAGGCGGCTAGAAGCTTTAACATTGTTAGCCAGAACACAATTCCACAACGATTCATACAAAGATATGCTCACACAACCAACTGGCTCAATCACTGGTGCGTTGGATAAGTAGTGTCACGTCAAACTAGAAGATCCCGCACTTTTTACTGAGCACCTGCGCCACATTCATATATTGACCTGACTAACTTCTTCTGATCTTCATCTATTATTTATCATATGAAATATGCTACTGGTGTAAGTCTAATGTGGCTTTTAGGTCTGGTCAGTCATCCCTCTCTGCTGTCACTGCTAGTGTCTTCAACCCACATTGACATTATACACACTGACAAGCATACACACATACAGACAAATACAGACATACACACATACTGTACGAATACAAATACACACATACACACATACTGTACATAGACAAATACACACATACACACATACTGTATGAAGACAAATACACACATACACACATAAGCACGAGACAACGAATAAACAGTGAAATACCAGGGAAGAATATTAAGCAACCAGTGTACCACTTGCCCGAGGACCTCTCTGAAACATTGACAGCAGTCTCTGGAGGTCATTGCAGTGAAAATAAAGTGAGGACCATCCTAAATGTTCTCATTTTGTAACAGGGTCCTAAAACCTCACATTGGTCCTCACAAAGATAGCCATCCAAACACACACACGCACGCACGCACACGCACGCACGCACGCACGCACACACACACACACACACACACACACACACACACACACACACACCTAATATTCTCTTGGCTGTCTATAATTGTGGTGCTCAATAGTTTTTATTGATAATTGTAACTGTGTGAACTGAATGCACATCATGTGATGGTATTTTATTTTGTCTTTTGTGTGGACCCCAGGAAGAATAGTTGTTTCTAAGGAAACGACTAATGGGGAGCCTAAATAAACAAAAACATAAACACCTACTTCCCTCACAGTGAAAATACTCAAAATACTCAAACTAAAATATCAGGTAGTGTAAATTATGTAAAAAATTTAATAAAAAAACAGCCTGAAAGGAACTCTGTGAGGCTAAAGAAAAATACGTGCATCTTTATTTTATTTAGAAAGTCATAAATTGATAGAAATTGATGATTGACAGCCACAAACACAGATGAATCAGCGCAGCACTCTTAAAGGAACACTTCACCCAAAAATTCTAACCGCAGTAACTTCCAAACAGTGAAAAATGGCTTTAAAGTGTTTTGACTTGCCATCCAAAATGTGTTATAGGTAAATAGATGATAGTACCCAGATTTAACATGTATTAATGAAGTAATCTTTAGGCATACAAAAATATGACGTAGTTATTTTAATTAACCCCAAAAAAGCAGATACTGCATTCTGCTGCACGATTTCCTTAAATAATTATACAGGTAATGTACAGGCAAAGTGCAGTAACTTCAAATACAATGTTGTTTTCCCTCCAGCTTTCATAACTTCACCTAGCCATTTTATTTGGATCATCATCATTCCAATATATTCAGGTATTAAATTTCATTTTCAAAATGGCTAGGTTAAGTTATGAAAGCTGGAGGGAAAACAACATTGTATTTGAAGTTACTGCACTTTGCCTGTACATTACCTGTATAATTATTTAAGGAAATTGTGCAGCAGAGTGCAATATCTGCTTTTTTGGGGTTAATTAAAATAATTATGTCATATTTGTGTATGCCTAAAGATTACTTCATTAATACATGTTCAATCTGGGTACTATCATCTATTTACCTATAACACATTTTGGATGGCAAGTCAAAACACTTTAAAGCCATTTTTCACTGTTTGGAAGTTACTGCGGTCTGCCTGGGTTTTGAGTGTGATTTTGTAGTTACTGCAGTTTTTAAAACCCCATATCTCCAAAACTGAGCGACATTAACATCTGAAACTTGGTCACAAGATAAAACATTTATTGACAAGGTCAATTTCACTCATAACTAAATTTTAACTTTTTTCAAGTTACTGCGGTTAGCCTTGACAGGGCAGTATATAGTACTGTTACATTTGTGACATATACGATATGCAAATATACAGTACTGTTACCCATAGATCCTAACAGAGAATATATACATATGATGGGGAGGAGACTGAAAAATATACATACGGTGGGGAGGAGACTCTCTATTAGGAGGGGGGGGGGGGGGGTTGGACATTTACGGTGGCCAGTTTCGAATTGCAGGCTCTTTAAGATCGGTTTTGAATGTGAGTAGGGATTCACATCTTTTTACGGCTGTGGGTAGGGCGTTCCACATTGATGTGGCATAATTGCGAAGTGTGTTTAGTCCCTTGTTTGTGACGAATCTGGGTTTAACATGATTTGTGGAACTCCCTCTGGTGTTGTGGGCGTGGTATTCACTGACCTTTGGTAAGTATTTCGACATGTACATGGGTACCTGTGTGGTGCAGGGGCGTGGCTAGGGGGTGGCTACTTGGGCTCAAGCCCCGAATGTTTTCTGAAAAGCCCCGAATCTATTTAAAAAAAAAAAGTATTTTTTTATTTTTTATTTTTTTGGACAATTAATCATTGTTACATGAAAATATGTTTGCACCAGATTTAGCAGAAGCCAAGTTCCATCTGTAGTCTATCCAGCTGCTAACTGTATTTGAGTGAGTTAAGTCTTGGTGTTATGGTAGACTCAGACCTAAGCTTTAAATCACAATCAACAAGTTGACAAAAACATAATTCTTCCACCTTAGAAAGATAGCTAAAGTACGGCCATTTATAAATCAAAAGGACGCTGAAAACCAGATCCATGCCTTTATCTCAAGCCGACTCGACTACTGTAATGCACTCCTTACCGGCCTCCCGAAAAAATATGATGATAACTATTTTATTGCAATGCACTATTGCATTATTTTATTCTATTTTACTAACTATTTTATTGCACTGCACTATTTTACTTTGTATCAGTGATAATCAAACCGTAAACAAAGATGTAAAAAACAGATCATTTTTCAATCCATACATTTCCGTTTTATACCGTTGTGAATATGAGTGTAGTTTCAGGGTGGTCTGGTGTCATTTCCAAAATGACAGACACCAAGCCACATCGTTTCAAATGGAGTGCAATAACGGCTGCAAGGTGTTAGGCGGCGGTATTGGACTTTTGAGATCTCAGACCCATCCCCAGTGATAACACAGGCTGCCGGCATGTCTTTATGAATGGAAATATCGAATAAAAGAAACAACGATGAAAACCAGACTATACTCTGGTTTTCGGGGGTCCTGGCGCTCAACGTTCGGCGAGTTAACCCTAGATCTTAGATCCTAATATGAAAAACGATGTGATTTAATGTTCTATGTCTTACCTTGACTTTGTCTATTTTACTGCTATCTATTTTATGCTTTATGTCTGCAGTTTATGCATTGCTCTTGATCTGCCAATGTTGTGCTCATTTTATGCCTGTCTTTTTGTACTACTGTGAAGCACTTTGAGCTGCAATTCTTGTATGAAAGGTATAATACAAACACAGTGTATTATTATTATTATTATTATTATTATTATTATTATTATTATTATTATTATTATTATTATTAGAAATTATTATAGTTTGCTTCATTAATTAAAGGGTGTGAATTTAAGTGTTCTCTAGTGCCTTTTGTCCGCTTTAAGGTGGTGGTATAAGTTAAAGGTTGTGGTGTCGAAGTAAAAAAAATCTATCTGGGCTAAGCCCCGGATCTCCTACAATCCTAAATCCGCCCCTGGTGTGGTGTAGTGTATCTTGTAGACCAGGCCCATTGCAAGTTGCTGTACTCTGTCGTCTACTCTAAGCCATCCTAGGTAGTCAAAGTGGGCAGGGGTGAGGTGGGTTCTAGGAGTAAGGTCAAGCAGTAGTCTGACCAGTTTGTTTTGTGATGTTTGTAATCTTGTTTTTAGCGCCTTTGAGGTGCTTTGGTACCATGAGGTGCAAGCATAGTCGTAGTACCCTCAGGCATGCGGGAACTAGGGGTGCGGCAGGGGCTGCAGCACCCCCTGCTGGCGGGGAGTGTAACTGCAACTGCAAGGTTGTTTTGGATTTTATTCCAAATTTGTAACCGAGGCTACTCAGATTTACCCTACTCTTGGAATTCATTCAGATCGTCATAGGGGCGCTGTCTCGATAATGCAGTGTTATTAACAGCGTGTAGCCGACGCATGAACCGGTTGGGATTCGAATAGACGCGGCCTGGAAGCGTCAACGCGGAACTGGAAATCCGTTGGTAAAAAAAATAGACACAGCGGCTGGGATAGTTTTGGACGTTTGGGACGCTGAATTCGCAGTAAAGGAATATATGAACAAGCCAGCAGAACTATCCGAGCCCCCGGGAGGGTGGTCGAAGACCTTTTGCATGTCGGCGATCATGTATGCGGGGAACGAATTGCAGAGGGAGGGCGCAACAGCCAGGTGTGCATCAGAACGGTTACATTGTTTGTCTCACACGCTCAGAGCGCGGAGTTGGGCAGCGGTATCCTCTAGTGAACGAGAGTGTTGGTTATGACGTGACAGACAGTGGAGCTGTTTGCAGATAGCGAGCATTTTGACGTGTTGCGTGGTGGCGATGTCTCGCAGACAATACAACTACAAGTATAATTATATAATATATATATTAAAAAAAAAATTATATAAAAAAAAAAGTAATTAATCAAAAACGATCGATATCTCAGCACCCCCACTTCCCGCGGACTTCCCGCGTCCCTGAGTACCCTTGAATGAGTGCTCCTGCCAGAGTCTTTTTTGATTACATTGGATTGCCATTTTGTCACAGGAAAGATTCGCCTCTAGGATGGAACCCAGGTATGTAATTTCATCTTTCCTTGTGACAATATTGTCACCACTGTAACTGAGAGGCCGTCGGTCTTGCTGAGTTTGTTATTTGATCCGAAGAGAATGGACTCTGTTTTACCCAGTATAGGACTGGACAAATGAGATTATACTGCACAAGTATGGCTACCGTTTCTCTGGATTCCATGTTCACCATGGAGGCAAAAAAAGAACTCTTCATGAATTCGAGGCCTTACAGGCTGACTATTGATATACAAATTATAATGTTGGGGTTAAGTGTTCCTGATTCTGCACAGCACAGGTTAAAGGTTGCAAACCATGCACGTGACTGCGGAGCAACCCTGAACTCCACACTAAAGGGATACATGCAGCATGAAACAAGATAAGATCTTCCTTTATTCAATGCAGGCGTCAATAGCAGCACGAGGGAGGGAGGAGGGGAGGTACAAGGAATGGGCATGGTAATAGTAAAAAGACATAAATAATGGCAATAGAAATGATAATAGAGATACAAATAAACAGTGTAAACAATATAATTAACTCTGAATATAAGAATATGAGAAAGTAAACCGTGTAATCAAAGGTGCAGATCTGCAGTTATATTATATGTTACAATAAATATGTGCAATAGGGCGGCTGGGTGGCGCAGCGGACATTGCGCTCGTCACCAACACAAGAGACACCGGGTTCGAATCCGGCTGTCGGCGTTGCCTCCGGGTTGGACCGGCCGTCACACTAACTCAATTGGCAGAGTTAGCGGGTGGAAGTCGATGGGTGGTAATCTCGACGTTGTGGACAGCAACTCCTACAGGTCGGTTGGGGGACGCCTGCACAGCAGAGACAGGAAATGCCGGGGGTAGTGTGAGCCTCCCACACGTTACACCTCGCCAATGAGAGTCCGCGCTGGCAGGTGAAAAGATGTGACAGGCTGCCTCCTCGTGTATCGGAGGGGACACGTGATGCAAGGCTTCTATCCTCCCTACAACCGGCCAGTGGGGGGGCATATGCGAGCAACGTTCAAGACAGGGGAGGGGAGAATTGGCACCGCGAAATTGGGATGGGAGAAAAAATAGAAAAAGAGGAGAAAAAGTGGCAAAAAAAAAGAATATATGAGCAATAAAGAATGATCTGAACATAATACTATGAGTAAGTAAAGTAAACAGTACACCGGTGCAGTATACACAGGGTACCCTAACTGGCATGATATACGTTGTAGTCCGTGCAGGTTAGGTGGTACAAGTCAGACACACTTAGTGCTCAGACATTCCTAGTAGTTCTCGAGTTCTGCCGCCGTTAGTTCTCCGGCAGCTGAATCCGGATTACGCACTCCCAACAGAGGCAGTGGAATGAATCTTCAACTCCAGGTAATAGCTGGGCCCCCCACAATAACACTCCCAGTTTTCCTCTCCAATTATTACAACCTGCCAGAAGACAGACAAGGGTAGGCAAGTGATACAAAGATTACACATAACATTACACTAAACATGAATGAAGACCCCCCACCGCTAAACATCTCTCTAACTAAAGGAGGCCACAAGCATCCCCTCCTAACACGCAAACCTCTCCCCTATCTCTCTCTAACTAAAGGAGGCCACGAGCATCCCCATCTAACACGCAAACATCTCCCCTATCTCTCTCTAACTAAAGGAGGCCACCAGCATCCCCTCCTAACACGCAAACATCTCCCCTATCACTCTCTAACTAAAGGAGGCCACCAGCATCCCCTCCTAACACGCAAACATCTCCTATCTCACAATCTCCATCGCCGGCAGCACTAACAGCTCACGAACGACCTTTCGAAGACATGGTTCCCCAGCAACGACTGAAATAACTCCTGGCTCTGTCCTTTAAGCCCGTCTTGTAGGCAGTGCTGAAGCATTGACATTGTGCTATTGTGGTCGGCTAGTTCGGTTTTACAATAGACATGCTGTACAGAGTTTTCGTTTTGTTTCAGATTGAAATTATCCCAAACTTTGGTCACATTCTGTCGTTTTCTCTGGCATGTCTCTTCTCTTCGGCCCTCGCTATTTTCATTTAACATTTCCTTTAACATTTTCCGATACTTTAACATCCCCGATACCTCGATACCTTACTTTGCAGAGTCATGTGCATTGTGTGTGCTGCATGAGCCAATCAGAGGCTTTGTTACATGTTAGATTGGTTGAACAGAAGAAACCGCCAATCACCAGCCTCACATCTTGGAACAAACGTGTTTATTGGCTAACTGGTATTGAAATTTCGATGCTCGACAGTACATTGCAGCAATTTGATCATTCCATGAAAGTATCACATTTCGATACCCAGCCCTAGTGCTTCATACAGTTCTATGGATTAAACAAAGCTTTGATGCACGCACGCACGCACGCACGCACGCACGCACGCACGCACGCACGCACGCACGCACGCACGCACGTACGTACGCACGCACGCACACACACACACACACACACACACACACACACACACACACACACACACACACACACACACACACACACACACACACACACACACACACACACACACACACACACACACACACACACACACACACACACGCCTCAGAGGCTAATAGATACATTTTCAAGTGGTGACTAATGTCAGAGCTTATGCCGGCAGCATGTAGGGTTTATTTGGTATGTATCTCCACTCTCCCCCGCGCTGTCCTGTTGACCTACAAGAAGCTTGCGCCAACGGCCTGTTTCACCATCTGAATGACACCTTAGCCCCCCACACCCCCACCCCTCCCCATCGGGTCGATTAGCCCACTCCGCTTTGTTCCACACCCCCGTGGCAGGGTGCTTGTGTGTGTGTTTATGTGTGTGTTTGTGTGTGTATGTGCATTTGTGTGCTTAGACAGGAAAATTCGCGGAGTAAAATTTACTCAAATTGAGTAAAATTGTACTCCCAAAAAGACAGTATTGGCTCCGAATCCAAATAGAGTCAAATTGACTCTTGTCATATAGTTAATTCTTCAGAGTTATTTCTACTCCATTTAGTGTTAACATTTAACTCTACAAAATGCCAATGTGCTCCATTTAGCATAAAGTATAAACAACTCTAACATCATTTCACTCAACACAGAGTTGTATTTTACTCCGTAGCATAGCTGTCAACATTTCGTTTTGAGAAAACGTGCACGTTTTAGCCCCGCCCCTTCTCCTGGCCCCGCCCCCTCAGCCCGCCCCCTCCAACCCGGCCCCGCCCCCTCCCAATGGAGCTGCCTCGTCGCTGCCATCTGCTGGTCAAAACCTGTATGTACCCAGCCATTTCGTTGTAGGGTAAACTTTTCCTACTTAGAGTGTAAATGCTATGTAAATTATGGTTTTGTTGAACATTTGTATTTCACAGGAGAGAAACTGTATTCAAAGAAAGCTATTAAAATAGTCTTTGAATCTAAATATACTTTCTTTGTGTTGATTTTACATTAATTCCATGATTTTACTCAAGTAAATATCTGTTACAAGCTTCGGTTTTATGTAGAAAAATGCTGTTTTTAATCTAGATTAATCTAGATTGATTAGTTAATTTTTTTTATCTATTGGCGGCGCTGGTGTATATATTATATATATATATATATATATATATATATATATATATATATATATATATATATATATATATATATATATATATATATATATATATATATATATATATATATATATATATATATATATATATATATATATATATATGTGTGTATGTGTATATATGTAATGTGTGTATATATGTCAGAGAATCAGCCCCTTGCGTCCTTAGTGTAAAGCATATGACATGGTGTATGTTTGTTCATTGATGTGACAGTGTCTGGCAACATACTATTGTTCTTTTTATTT
This sequence comes from Notolepis coatsorum, assembly GCF_963971535.1. Taxonomy (NCBI): domain Eukaryota; kingdom Metazoa; phylum Chordata; class Actinopteri; order Aulopiformes; family Paralepididae; genus Notolepis; species Notolepis coatsorum. The sequence goes on along the minus strand of NC_140167.1, from coordinate 192,784,448 downwards.
CTTTGTGTTTGTGATTTGTCTTGATGTGTTTGTGAAACTATAAAAGCAATCAATCAATGTATTACCATAGTGTCTTTATACCTTCATCACTGTAGGCTACATATTAATACTACAACTCGTTAAAGCTATAAAAAAATACCTATGGTCATTAATTTAGCAGTGGGAATATCATTTTGGAACAGTGTGTGTCTACAGAGAAATGTGAGATAGAAAAAAAGCCAATGCGATTTTGTGTTTTTCCTCAATATCTCTGCAATGCCTGCGAGTTACCAGTAACTGTATTTGTCATACCATGACAATTCACGACAACTTTTAAAACGGATCAATTATTATTTATAAATCGCATTCAGGAAATTGGGCGTCAGAGTGAAGGAGGGGGACGCCGTGGCGCAGAGCAAACGGCTGTTCACCAAGACATTTACACATTCCTTCCTGCATCACATACACAGTAACTTTGTATTGTTTTATCCACAGAAGATTTGCAAACCCTTTGTTCCAGAGACAAAAGCCACAGAGTGGGCAATCAAGAGACACTGGCTAAGTTGATTTGACACCCTCGGTGCCGCATCAGTCTCTCCCCTGAGCTCTGAGCAAATCCGCTCGCTGTTCCAATATTCTTCTTCGGCTCGCAACCGTCTCCCGGTCTGACTTCCTGTGATAACGGTCTAATCTACACTGCTGCCACCTGTCGTCACGGAGGAGAATTGCACCCATTTTGTAAAAAAAAAAAAAATAATAATTAGTACAAAATACGTACCAATCCGTGCGCCGTAAAGACGCCGTGCAGAGGGTCGAAATACAGGAGAATCCCGGTAAAACCGTGAGTGTTGACAGCTATGCTCCGTAGAGTTGTGATTCCATCAATAGAGTTGTATTTGACTCTGTATAAGAGTAGTAATTGCCTCAATATAGAGTTATAATTCCCTCAATATGGAGTGTTATTTTAATCTATAGAGTTATTTTTCACTCAATATAGAGATATTTTAAGTTATATTTCACTCAATATAGAGTGGTATTTTAATCAATATAGAGTTATATTTCACTCAATAAGAGTTATATTTCACTCTATAGAGATATTTTAAGTTATATTTCACTCAATATAGAGATATTTAAAGTTATATTTCACTCAATATAGTGGTATTTTAATCAATATAGAGTTGTAATTCCCTCAATATGGAGTTGTAGTTCACTCAATATAGAATAGATTTCACTCAATATAGAATATCATATTTCACTCAATATAGAGTGGTATTTTAATCAATATAGAGTTGTAATTCCCTCAATATGGAGTTGTAGTTCACTCAATATAGAATAGATTTCACTCAATATAGAATATCATATTTCACTCAATATAGAATTAAATAATAATTTACTCAGAAATCAGTATTTAACAATGCACTTTTATTTGCAACAGGCATATCCTTTGGGATGCAAACAGTTTTACAACAGCGTGTGAACAAGAATCATGACTTCAAGGGGCGATCGATAGAAAAAAAGGTCATTAATAAAATAAGATTTATCAATAAGCTTGTGCAATCTTTGTCTTCAGTTGCCAAGAAATTTGAAATTCCTAGTACCTTGGACTTAAAGGTCTATGATGACTTAAAACACTGAAGTCGACAAGGAGGCGTTTCAGTTAAAGAAACCAGACATGGGTGTGGTGGAGATTTGTTCACCCCAAGTTGCTTATTAACATGGAGCCTAGCCTCATCCAAAATGTCACACAGGTACTGTATATGTTTGTACTTTGAAATTATCTTTGTTTCTATACGCCCAATGTAATGTAACATAGTAAAAAAAAAAAAAAACGCGTCTGAGGAAGAACTTGCTTGGTGTGGATCCTTCCTAATCTAATGTGATCTTTTTACATTACACTTGTCACAAACATTCCTCTCTTGCTAATCACACTTGGTATATGTCTACGTGATTGTTAGATTCAGTGAGCCCCTCTGCAAACAACTCCATTATATACAAAAATCACCATGACTTCAAGGCTTCATGGGGAGAGTAATCGATAGAAAAAAGGTCATAAATAAAAGACAATTACATTTTGGCCTCTGTAAAGTGACAGCAGCATCTGCACCCTTTTAAAAAGGGATAGCTCACCCAAAAAAAGAAATCTATCAATTACACACCCCATGAATCCTTGAATTCATTGAGATTTGTTTGTTTGTCGCATTCCTGAGCCAATAATTCAAGCCAGTCATCAAATTATTGGCTCAGGAATGCAACAAAAAGAAATCACCATGACTTCAATTAAGGCTTCATGGGGAGAGTAATCGATCAATTACATTTTGGCCTCTGAAAAGTGACAGCAGCATCTGTACACCCTTTTAAAAAGGGATGGCTCACCCAAAAAAAGAAATCTATCAATTACACACCCCATGAATCCTTGAATTCATGGAGATTTGTTTGTTTGTCGCATTCCTGAGCCAATAATTCAAGCCAGTCATCAAATTATTGGCTCAGGAATGCAACAAAAAGAAATCACCATGACTTCAATTAAGGCTTCATGGGGAGAGTAATCGATAGAAAAAAGGTCATAAATAAAAGACAATTACATTTTGGCCTCTTTAAAGTGACAGCAGCATCTGCACCCTTTTAAAAAGGGATAGCTCACCCAAAAAAAGAAATCTATCAATTACACACCCCATGAATCCTTGAATTCATGGAGATTTGTTTGTTTGTCGCATTCCTGAGACAATAATTCAAGCCAGTCATCAAATTATTGGCTCAGGAATGCAACAAAAATAAATCACCATGACTTCAATTAAGGCTTCATGGGGAGAGTAATCGATCAATTACATTTTGGCCTCTATAAAGTGACAGCAGCATCTGTTCACCCCAAAGAAATAAAAGAAAACTAATAGTGTTCATCCCCAGTGCAATAGTTCAAGAGCTTAGTGATTTTCTCTTTTCCTTTTTTAAATCACAGGAAACAGTATGGAACAATAAATGAGCTTGAATCGTCATCACTGTATGACATCTGTATATCGAATGCTTTGTAAAACAAAAGCTCATTGACATCAACTACATGAGGTCCATCTGTAGTACACACAACTTTAAATGCATAAAAATGGTCATCCAGAGACACGGTTTGTAGTGCAAATGTAAACAACAGTAACCTCTCATCTTTAAGAACAACACAGTGGATTTTGTGAAAAACTGGAACCTCACTAAGAACTTTAAGACAAACAACTAAACCTGGACGATACATATTTCCATGGTGTTTGGCCCATCTAACATTTAACACCTTGGTGTCACTTGGTACCTGAAGAGTCTCCGCTATCTCACAGCCTCTGTCCATCACATTTAATGCTACCATTTTACTTGGACCAAGCACCAGTCTGTTGGGATCAAATGTCTGCCAATTGTATGCTACTTGACTTTGGTGTTTCTTTGCCAACGTTTTAGTTATATTTTTGAAGCTTTTTAGTTGTTTTTTAAAGAAATTATGCTTCGCTTCATAGCGCATGCACCAGACATGCAAAAGTGGTCCAATTTTACGAATACATGTAGGATAGTGCACCATAAAATTATGCTTTGGTAGTAGCCTCCTGTTGGGAAACAAATGCTTGAATAACCCGTGGTGCTCTGCAATCAAGTGTTTTAAATAAATAGTAATGCCAGTTGATAACCTGGGAGAAAATACAATATCTGCTATTTGAAGCAACAGCAGAAGCAAATACCAGTGTTGATCATTTGGACAAACCAAGTCTCCAAAGATAAGTGGTAGATTGCGAAGTAAACACCAAGATTGGATTGCATTTAACCCCAAGTCATTTGAGGTCTCTACTAACTTCAATGCAGGTGGCTTGTTGTTTTGTTCCAGGTAACCATAGTTAAAGCTCTTAATTCTCAAGTCTATTTCCTTTGATGTTGTGTAGTTTTTAATCAAGTGTAGTATTAGCAGTTTCATTTCATATTGTGCCACGCCCTCCAAGATATCATGCATAATATCGACAGAGAAATTGTCACATGTATTGAAGTACTGCAAGGAATTTAGAATGCAAGAACATTTAACTCCCATCACATAGGGAAGACCAATAGTGCTCGAGTTCACATAACTATCTTGGGTGAATCTTCTTTGAATTCTGTCTGAAAGTCCTCTTTCTCAGCAAGACAAAAGCGGCAACAATATCTGGCACCGAATGATTCTACGAAACCAAACAAACCGTGAATACCAAGGTTGTCACCTGTAACTTGGACAATAGTTCCATACACTGGCTGATCATACAATGGGACCTTAATTCCATCCTTCTCCAGTATTTTAATATCTTCCACAAGTGGAGCAAGTATTTTAGAAAAGCCATGTGTTTTAATGTCTTGGGCATGGAATAAAGCGACCAAATGAATATTAAGCAGAATTGAGTTGTACTTTGGAGAAAAATTACGCAAGGTGAAATAGATTGCTCCTAATTTATGTATTCCCTTTTTACTCCCCAACGGATTCGCGTATTCAAAATCATCATAGAAAAGCTGCACCTGAATTGCATGCTTCTGTTTTGAAAATAGAGGATGACTCTTGAAAAACTCTCCATCACACAAGTCATTAAGAAGATCTTCTCTTAAACTGGAATCACTCTGCATCATCTCTTCTATATTAGGGTGTTTGTAAATAAAGTCTAATGTTTTCAAAATTGGGATATAAACACATTTATCAGTAACAACAGCCTGATCATAAGTTCCAGTAGTCCGATTGCGCAGGGTATCAAATCTTGTACCAAGGACATATTCAACTGGGTCTACCCTTCCCCACTTCTCTGTAAAATATTGCCTTCTCTTAGTTTCAGAATTTAAGATACAAAAGGGATTTTCAATTTCTTCAAAACACTGATCAATTTTACACTCAACCTCACTTTTGATAGGTTCCTGTAAAGATAGACACTGCTTCACATATTGTTTTGCTTGATTATGGATATCATCAACAATCACTTCCATTGAAGTTACCAAAGAGTTGATTATTGTTTCACCTACACCTGCCACTTTAAGTTCAGCTACTGTTGCAGCACAGCTGTCTACAAGACTATTATTAAGAAGGACTGGAAGGACTGGGTCAGAAGGGGCACTGCCTGATGAAAAGTCATCAACATAACTTTCAGCTAAATGTTCAGCTGTAGAGCGGCCTTCACCAGGATCATCACATGGTTGATGACGTGCTTTAAGATGCTTTCGAAACCCAGAAAAAGTGTAAAGACATGTAAACAACCAGGCTGACCACATTTAAGACGAAGTGTCCTTCCTGAACAAAGTCCGTGGATCATCCTCAAGTGCCTCATCAGTGAATTGGAATTTGCCTGAGAGTTTTTGCAAATGAAACACAACATCTTATCAAAAAACACTGGAGCATCAGAGGCCTCAAGATAAAATATCTTCTCAGTATCAAAAGTCTGTGCAGCATCAGAGGCCTCAAGATAAAATATCTTCTCAGTATCAAAAGTCTGTGTAGCATCAGAGGCCCCAAGATAAAATATCCTCTCAGTATAAAAAATAAATCAGTGCAGCATCCGAGCCCTCATCTCTTTAACCCTGGGGTTGACATTAGTGGTAGCAGCATCGATCTTGTAAATGGCGGTTTGCAAGAAGTTGTACATATTGGCCAGATCCCGGTTGTATGAGGTACCAAAGACAAAATGAGCTTTGAAAAGCTCATCAAAAGAGGCAAGAGAGTCTGGTGACTTACAAGGGATTGCATGTTTGTCAATCACAATGAAGTACTTGTGAATCACACTCCTCTGGGTCCCCACAGCAAGCAGATAGGGTTGAAGGCTCTCCGTGATGCTGTCCAAATGCCCCTGGATACTGGTCCCAGTCTGTGACAAGAGAACTTCACTAGTCGTGCTATTAAAATTAGTCACGGTTTGCAAACAGTGGTCTTTGCATGATTTCAATCATGCAGGTCAATATTAGGGACAGAACTAGGGATGCACGATAATTATCAGGCCGATATCAGCAATTATGACGTCATCCCGATAAAAGTATTGATAGCTCTGATAATAAAAAAAATATATATATTTTTTTTCTTTTTTCTTTTCATGTCAATGTTCACACGCACAATATATGCTTATTTAGGATTTGATTTGATTCAACAACAAAGCAGTCGGGGCAATGGCAAGCCAAAAACGGTTGAAAATGTGGTTATTTGAAGTTTGGATTTTTTTCTTCTCACAACTGAGGTAGGTAGATTACATTTTTAGAGACTAAAGTGTGAGGTTCGCCTGTTCCCTGGACCTTTAATTCCCTGTCTCCTCACCTCACCAGCCCCCACCCTCGCGTTTTTACTCTCCTCTGCTCTTCTGCAGCCCACACCCTTGGACTACTTTTCACAGCTGTGATAAGTTATGATTAGCGCCCCAGAGGGCTTTAAATACCTGGACTTCCCCTTCAGTCCTCGTCGGGTCGTTCTTTATTCCGTATCCGTATCTTATCTGTATCTGTATGCTGGTTCTTCTCCGGCGTGAGACGAGGTGCCAGCCATCGCCACCTGTCGCCGTTTGCCTGGAGTGGGACACAGCCGGTGCGCTCTCTAATTCTCTATGGGAGGTTTTCCAGTGTCCCACTCCAGACGTCTAGCCGGCGCGCTACTACTCCAGATGCGCATCGCTTCCTAATCCTCTACGGGAGGATGCGTCTCTCCGAGCCGGCACGCTCTCCAATCCGGCGCACATCGCTCCCTAACCTACGGGGGGATGCGCGCTCTTCAAGCCGACGCGCCCCACTCCAGACGTCTAGCCGGCGCGCTACTACTCCAGACGCGCATCGCTTCCTAATCCTCTACGGGAGGATGCGTCTCTCCGAGCCGGCGCGCTCTCCGAGCCGGCGCGCTCTCCGAGCCGGCGCGCTCTTCAAGCCGACGCGCCCCACTCCAGACCCCGAGCCGGCGCGCTCTCCAAGCCGGCGCACATCGCTCCCTATCCTACGGGGGGATGCGCGCTCTTCAAGCCGACGCGCCCCACTCCAGACCCCGAGCCGGCGCGCTCTCCAAGCCGGCGCACATCGCTCCCTATCCTACGGGGGGATGCGCGCTCTTCAAGCCAGACGCGCCCCACTCCAGACCCCGAGCCGGCGCGCTCTCCGAGCCGGCGCGCTCTTCAAGCCGACGCGCCCCACTCCAGACGCGCATCGCTTCCTAATCCTCTACGGGAGGATGCGTCTCTTCGCTTCCAAGGAGGATCTCCTTGCCAAGCCTCCGTCGTCTGAACCCTGCCATCCCTGTAAGCAGCTCTGGCCCTCGCCCTGTCCAAGGCCTTAACCCTGTTTTTCTGTCCCTGTCTCCAGCCCGCCTCCGCGGGCCTCTGTCCCTGTTCCCCTCTCCAGTGCCCCTGTTCCTGCCCTGTCCTTTTGCCCTGGCCCTGTCCCTTAGCCTTCCCCTTAGCCTGCTCGCCTCTTAAAGACACAGTGCCACATTTTTCCCTATTTCTTTGTTCCAGTGTTTGTGTGTTCTCCCTTAAAGGGACAGTGCCGCTTTTTGTTTGTATTCAATAAATGCCCTGTGTTGGCTTACTCTCATACCGGTCTTGTGTTGTGCGATTGGGGTCGGTTACAAACCATAACAGTACGACCCGACCAGTCGACGACCCCAGCCAGCACAGACAGTGTATGTTGAGTTTAGCCTGTTAGTCTTCCCTGTTAGCCTCGTTAGCTCCCCTGCAGCTTGCCAGGCCTCTACTACCAGCATGGCCCCAGTCTGCTAGCCTAGCTCCGGCAGCTAGCGCAGCCTCTATGTTAATGTAGCAGTACAGCTAGCATAGGCCCTGTAGCTAGCAGTGCCCTGGCGGCTACCCTGTCCCTCTGCTAGCCCCACTTTTGGTTTAGCTTCCCCTGCTAGCATGGCCAAATTTTTTTGTTTGTTGCCTTGTTATGTCCCCTGCCCCTCTGTCTGTATTTTTGGGTCGCCCGGTGGCTCCCGTGGAGGGGGAGGTACTGTGAGGTTCGCCTGTTCCCTGGACCTTTAATTCCCTGTCTCCTCACCTCACCAGCCCCCACCCTCGCGTTTTTACTCTCCTCTGCTCTTCTGCAGCCCACACCCTTGGACTACTTTTCACAGCTGTGATAAGTTATGATTAGCGCCCCAGAGGGCTTTAAATACCTGGACTTCCCCTTCAGTCCTCGTCGGGTCGTTCTTTATTCCGTATCCGTATCTTATCTGTATCTGTATGCTGGTTCTTCTCCGGCGTGAGACGAGGTGCCAGCCATCGCCACCTGTCGCCGTTTGCCTGGAGTGGGACACAGCCGGTGCGCTCTCTAATTCTCTACGGGAGGTTTTCCAGTGTCCCACTCCAGACGTCTAGCCGGCGCGCTACTACTCCAGACGCGTATCGCTTCCTAATCCTCTACGGGAGGATGCGTCTCTCCGAGCCGGCGCGCTCTCCAAGCCGGCGCACATCGCTCCCTATCCTACGGGGGGATGCGCGCTCTTCAAGCCGACGCGCCCCACTCCAGACGTCTAGCCGGCGCGCTACTACTCCAGACGCGCATCGCTTCCTAATCCTCTACGGGAGGATGCGTCTCTCCGAGCCGGCGCGCTCTCTGAGCCGGCGCGCTCTTCAAGCCGACGCGCCCCACTCCAGACCCCGAGCCGGCGCGCTCTCCAAGCCGGCACACATCGCTCCCTATCCTACGGGGGGATGCGCGCTCTTCAAGCCGACGCGCCCCACTCCAGACCCCGAGCCGGCGCGCTCTCCAAGCCGGCACACATCGCTCCCTATCCTACGGGGGGATGCGCGCTCTTCAAGCCGACGCGCCCCACTCCAGACCCCGAGCCGGCGCGCTCTCCAAGCCGGCGCACATCGCTCCCTATCCTACGGGGGGATGCACGCTCTTCAAGCCAGACGCGCCCCACTCCAGACCCCGAGCCGGCGCGCTCTCCGAGCCGGCGCGCTCTCCGAGCTGGCGCGCTCTTCAAGCCGACGCGCCCCACTCCAGACGCGCATCGCTTCCTAATCCTCTACGGGAGGATGCATCTCTTCGCTTCCAAGGAGGATCTCCTTGCCAGGCCTCCGTCGTCTGAACCCTGCCATCCCTGTAAGCAGCTCTGGCCCTCGCCCTGTCCAAGGCCTTAACCCTGTTTTTCTGTCCCTGTCTCCAGCCCGCCTCCGCGGGCCTCTGTCCCTGTTCCCCTCTCCAGTGCCCCTGTTCCTGCCCTGTCCTTTTGCCCTGGCCCTGTCCCTTAGCCTTCCCCTTAGCCTGCTCGCCTCTTAAAGGCACAGTGCCACATTTTTCCCTATTTCTTTGTTCCAGTGTTTTTGTGTTCTCCCTTAAAGGGACAGTGCCGCTTTTTGTTTGTATTCAATAAATGCCCTGTGTTGGCTTACTCTCATGTCTTGTGTTGTGCGATTGGGGTCGGTTACAAACCATAACATAAAGTACCGAAAAAGGTACCATTGGGTACCGGTATCGATTCACCGTATCGGTTCAAATGTGAACAGCATCCCTACTGACAAAGCACAATACCTGTTGGTTTTTAGTTGTTCATGGAAACACATTGTTAATGACATTGACGGATTGTGAATTTTGTGATCGACTCAAATTATATTTATTTGGAAAAATAAATATAGTCACTTTATTTGAAGAGTCAAAACTGTTCTCTTGGCTTTGTTTTGTTCATATAGTAACGCTCATGTCATGATAAATCTGGTTAGGTCAAAACTACAGGAATATACATAAAAAAATAAATAATTATAATACAATAAATATATATATCGGTTATCGGTATCGACCTTGAGGAGCAGAAAGTTATCGGTATCGATATCGGGGTCAACAAATCAATATCGTGCACCCCTAGACAGAACAGTGATCCTTCTTATACTTTAATTTAACTGTAACTAGGGATGCTCGATATTGGCTTTTTTACCGATATACCGATATTGTCCAACTCTTAATTTCCAATACCGATATATGCAGGGTTTCCCCCCCAAAAAACTGAATAATTTCAGGTAATTAACATTACATATGTCTTGTTGTGGAATTAACATAACATTATGCATACTTTTGACAATAAATAAAATCAGAATTTGTTCTTACTTGCCTGGGTAAATAAAGGTTGGTTATAGAAATGTAAAAAAAATAATAAATTTTATTTTTACCAATACCGCTATTTTCCTATATCACATTTTAATGCCAATATCGGCCGATAATATAGGCAACTGTAACCTTACCTTTATGAACTTCACAAGGTAGTCAATGGCTTGTCTGGCTGAGAGCTTTCCCGGTCTCTTGTTGCGGCCCTGAGGTGATGGTGGCATGAGGTGGACAAGGAGCAAGAGGGAGGACATCTCACTGTCCCATCATGAAAATACAAAAAATTAAATAAAAAAAATCAGAAATACATTTGACTAAAAGCTGTGTTTCCATTTGTTTAAAAAACAATTCACCCTTCCATTATTATATTCCTTTAATCAAGCATACCATTGTTCAGTTCTATTGTGTCTGTTGTGGATTCAGCATTCTGAAGCAGGTCTTGAAGGTCGCCGGTCTGGGTGAGGCCACGGCTTTGTTCAAGGACTTTCTGCCTGCAGAAAGTAGGCCACTTCTCCAGGAACTTTGCAGAGATGTCATCACCAAACATCAGACTGAAATCCTGCTCAATCTGCAGACAAGATGGAATAAAACATATTTGAATTTTTTTTTGTCATACATTGTGTGAGGTTTCTGTCCTTGCCTTCTCACTCGTTCTGTTCCTTTAACCACCCTCGCTTTGTTTTCATTCATTTTTTCTGTCAAGTATTTCAATTCCCTCGTTCACACGTTTCTCCCCGCTGACGTCATCTGAGACGTCGCTGATTGGTTCTCTCACTTCCCCACGCTTTTCAATCACATTCCCCAGCTGTCACTGCTTTTCAATCAATCGATCCCTCATTATTTATACCCCGTTTTCCCCACCCTAAGTTGTTGGTTCGTCTTGATTTGTCGCTGGATGTTTTTCCCCGTTGCTTCTGTTTCACTGTGCTATTCTCCAGGAATTCCTAGAAGCCTTCGCTTGGATACCTGCTCCGTGGCGCGCGCTCGCCTCCACTGTGGTTCCTGTTCCTTTTACGCAGCTCGTCTGGGTGAGTTTTTCTAGATTGACTGTCTTGACCTATTTCCGATTTTCGTGTGTAACCTTTACACTGAAGTCTTCCACCTTTTTGTCAGACAGTCACTCACCCAGCCATTATCGTTTTGCTCTTTCCTTTATGGAATAATATTTTTGGGATCTTCCACCTCCCACTGTGTATTTACACGAAGATATTATTTCACATTTGGACTGTGTTTGGATTTTGCTCACTGTGTATTTACACGAAGATATTGTTTCACATTTGGACTGTGTTTGGATTTTTGCTCACTGTGTGTTTACACGAAGATAGTATTTCACATTTGGACGGTGTTTGGATTTTTGCTCACAGTGTGTTTACATGAAGATATTCACTTGGGCTGTTTTTGGAATATTGCACTTCACTGTGTTGTTTAACACGAAGAATATAACACCCTGTCCTCCAGCTCGTTTCAAGTCTGCTCTGTCACTGACCCGTTCCCTCTCTCCCTCTCTCGGTCTTGCACAACATCTGAGAGGTCCGCCGTGAGAGTCTGCAGAGCGGTACAGAGGTCTGCTCCTGCTTCCCAAGACTACCCTTCCGGGAGAAGCTGCAGAGCAGCAGAACTTTGCCCCTTGTTCATTGTACCTGTTCTTGTTGACCTGCTTTCCCTGTTTCACTTATTCTTATTATCAAATAAACAAGCCCTCGTATTTGGCAACTCTGAATCCTACTCTCTTGTGTCGTTAGCGTTTGGGGTCGGTGTCAAACCATAACATTACGAACCAACCATGACGACCCCAGCCGACACAGAGGGGGTCAGAACCGCACTTGCAATTCAAGTCGAGTTGACCAGGGATCACGGTCTCCAACTTGAGCGGGCTGCGGCTGCGGTGCAGAACCTCAGGGACCAGGTCCTGCCTATGCAGGGTTCAATGGCCGCTATGGCGGGACAACAGTCCGAGATTCTCGCCCAGCTTAACTCGCTGGGCGACGCCGTTAATACTTTTCATCTCTCACACCCTTCAGGAACATTCCCCGCAGCCCCAGCAGATCTCGCACCTCGGGAACCCCTTCTCTCCGTCCCACGGCTGTTCGACGGTAATCCCGAGGAATGTGCCACATTCATCATGCAATGTGAGTTGGTTTTCCGTCATCAACCAAGCCGTTTTTCTGCTCAGGGGTCCCGAGTGGCTTATATAACCAACCTACTTTCAGGCCATGCTGCCCAGTGGGTCACTTCCTCCTGGGCAATGGAAGCAGATTTTTTGTTCTCCTACCCAGACTTCGTGGCGGAGCTCCGCAGAGTGTTCCACCATCCAGCCCGAGGTCTGGACCCTGGAGCCCGGTTGGGGACCTTCCGACAAGGGAGCAGCAGGGTGACGGACTATGTCATGGAGTTTCGACTGGCGGCGGTGGAGAGTGGATGGAACGAACCTGCTCTTCGCCTAACCTTCATAAGGGGGCTCAGTGACGCAGTCCGGGACCAGCTCGCTACCAGGGAGGTGCCCGACTCCCTCGAGGAGCTTTTTAGCCTTGTCATCCGTATTGACGGACGCCTCCTGGAGAGAAGGCGCGAGAGGACCCGACTGTCACCTCCTGAAACACCCCGGACTCCTGGACGCCCCGTCCCCAACACTACTGATGGTAACAGGCTTCCCCGTCCGGTGCGCGAGGAGGAACCCATGCAGCTGGGACGCTCTCATCTGAGCCAGGCGGAGCGTCAGGCAAGGCTCAGGTCCGGTCTCTGCCTCTACTGCGGAGGTGCGGGACACCGTATCGCCGACTGCCCTATCCGGCCAAAAGATCGGGCTCACCAAGACCCCGGGAGATCCTGGTGAGCCGTTTTTCCCATTCCCAGCGCCGCGCACCACCTGACCATCTGTTGAGCGTCACCCTGGCCTGGGGGGACCAACGTGCCACGGTGGAGGCCCTCATCGACTCTGGGGCAGACGAGAACTTCCTCGACTTCGAGTTTGCCACCCAAGCCAACATACCTCTTGAGGCCCTTGTGAGGCCCTTGGAGATCTTTTCGTTGGACCAACACCGCCTGGCCGACATCTCTCAACGGACCGGCCCAGTCTTGCTGACCATTGCTGGGAACCACGTAGAGAGGATCCAGTTCCTCATTACCCAATACCCCCTTGTCCCGGTGGTCCTGGGTAGGCCCTGGCTCGCGCTGCACGAGCCCCACATCGCCTGGGCCTCCGGTACCATCAGGGGCTGGAGCTCCTCCTGTCACGCCCGCTGTCTACAGGCGGCGTCTTGTCCCCCGCCCCGGAGACCGGCTGATGAGTTGCCCCCGGATCCCTCGTCCATTCCTCCCGAGTACCACGACCTCATGGAGGTATTCAGTAAGACCAGGGCTCAGTCCCTTCCACCTCACCGCCCCTATGACTGCGCCATCGACCTCCGCCAAGGGGCTCCCCTTCCCGGCAGCCGCCTCTACAGTCTGACTGTCCCGGAGAAGAAGGCGATGGATCTCTACATCTCTGAGTCATTGGAAGCAGGACTCATTCGGCCTTCCTCCTCCCCGGTGGCGGCCGGGTTCTTCTTTGTTGGTAAGAAGGATGGGGACCTGCGACCCTGCATCGACTATCGTCAGCTCAACGAGATCACCATCAAGAATAAATACCCCCTACCTCTCATGAGCTCCACCTTCGAGCCACTGACCCAGGCCTCGTTCTTCACCAAGCTGGATCTCCGAAGTGCCTATCATCTTGTCCGTATCCGTGAGGGCGATGAATGGAAGACCGCCTTCAAGACCCCCAGGGGCCACTATGAGTACCTTGTGATGCCGTTCGGCCTCACCAACGCCCCGGCGGTATTCCAGGCACTCATGAACGATGTCCTCCGTGACATGCTGGAGGTGTTCGTGGTGGTGTACCTGGACGACATTCTTATCTTTTCCAGGACCCTCGAGGAACACATCCTGCATGTCCGCCGGGTGCTGGAGCGCCTCCTCCACAATCGGCTCTTCGTCAAGGCGGAGAAGTGCCGTTTCCACTCCAACTCCGTCGACTACCTGGGCTTCATCGTGGAGAAGGGCTTGACCCGAGCGGATCCTCGCAAGATCCAGGCTGTGGAGGATTGGCCGGAACCCACCACCCGGAAGGAGCTACAGAGTTTCCTCGGGTTCGCAAACTTCTACCGAAGGTTCATTCGGAACTACAGCCAAGTGGCGGAGCCTCTTACCAAGCTGACCTCCCCCGCTCTGCCGTTCGACTGGTCCCCAGCGGCACGCGCTGCGTTCCGCTCCCTCAAGAGAAGGTTCACTTCCGCTCCTATCCTGCTCCACCCTGACCCCAAGAGACAGTTCATCGTGGAGGTGGACGCTTCGGATTCTGGCCTGGGCGCTGTCCTATCTCAGCGTTCTCCTTCCGACCAGAAGGTACATCCTTGCGCCTTCTACTCGCGTCGCTTCCTCCCCGCCGAGAGGAACTACGACACCGGCAATCGGGAGCTACTGGCGGTCGTGGCTGCTCTGGAGGAGTGGCGTCATTGGCTAGAGGGTGCCGAGGAGCCTTTTACCATCTGGACGGACCACAAGAACCTAACGTTCATCCGCGCTTCCAGGCGCCTCAACGGTCGGCAGGCGAGATGGGCCAGTTTCCTCAGTCGGTTCGACTTCTCGCTGACCTTCCGCCCCGGTTCCCGCAACACGAAGGCCGACTCCCTGTCCCGGATGCACTCCAAGGGGGCTCCACCCTCTGAGGACCCATCTCCCATCATCCCGGAGGCCCGAGTGGTTGGAGCCATCACCTTGGGCATCGAGGGTGTGGTGAGGCGTGCCCTACGCTTCCAACGTGCCCCAAGCAACGTCCCTAGGAGCCGTCTCTTCGTCCCTGACTCTGTCCGGTCCCAGGTACTGCTGTGGGGCCATACCAGCCGGTTCGCCTGCCACCCAGGCGTCCATCGCACGTTCTCCTTCCTGGCTCGTCGTTTCTGGTGGCCCACCATGCGGAACGACGTCAAGGAGTTCGTTTTGGCCTGCGCGGTCTGTGCCCGCAGCAAGGCCTCTCACCAGGCACCCTCCGGGCTCTTGCAGCCACTTCCCGTTCCAAGCCGTCCGTGGTCACATGTGGCGCTCGACTTCGTCACTGGTCTACCTTCCTCCCAGGGGAACACCTGCCTTCTGACCGTGGTGGATCGATTCAGCAAGGGGGTCCACCTCGTGGCCCTCTCCAAGCTTCCCTCAGCAGCCGAGACGGCGGACCTCCTGACGCACCACGTATTCCGCCTTCACGGCTTTCCCCAGGACATCGTCTCTGACCGGGGGCCCCAGTTCACCTCCCAGGTATGGCGGGCTTTCTGCAAGGGATTGGGGGCAACGGTCAGTCTCTCCTCTGGCTACCATCCCCAGACAAACGGGCAGACGGAGAGGATGAACCAGAGCGTGGAGTCTGCTCTTCGGTGTGTGGCAGCCGAGAGGCCGGCATCCTGGAGTCGTTTCCTTCCCTGGGTTGAATACTCGATCAACTCAATGGTCAGTTCCGCCACCGGCCTCTCCCCTTTTGAGGCCTCCCTGGGCTACCAGCCCCCTCTTTTTCCCACACTGGAGATGGAGGTGGCAGTTCCCTCCGTGCAGGTCCACCTCGACCGCTGCCGTCGCGTTTGGGAGATCACCAGGACCGCGCTGCTCCGGATATCTGAGCGCGCCTGTCGTGGTGCCGACCGGCGCCGGGTTCCCGCGCCGACTTACCGCCCTGGGCAGAGGGTGTGGCTCTCCGCGAAGGACCTCCCGCTACGGTCCTCGGCCAAGAAGCTCAACCCTCGCTTCGTCGGTCCTTTCGAGGTCCTGAAGGTACTCAGTCCGGCGGCCCTGCGCCTGAAGCTTCCTGCATCCATGCACATCCACCCCGTGTTCCATGTCTCCCGGGTTAAGCCCGTCTCCCTCAGTCCCCTTATGCCTCCGGCTCCTGATCCACCGCCTCCTGTGCTAGTGGATGGTCACCCCCAGTGGCAGGTCCGCCGGTTGATGGGCGTTCGTCGGCGGGGCCGGGGATTCCAATACCTGGTGGACTGGGAGGGTTACGGCCCTGAGGAGCGTAGCTGGGTCTCCCGGCAGCTCATCGTGGATCCCGGCTTGATCACCGACTTCCATCGGGCCCATCCTGACGAGCCGGGTCGGCCTGGTCGCCGGGCGGCTCCCGTGGAGGGGGGGGTACTGTGAGGTTTCTGTCCTTGCCTTCTCACTCGTTCTGTTCCTTTAACCACCCTCGCTTTGTTTTCATTCATTTTTTCTGTCAAGTATTTCAATTCCCTCGTTCACACGTTTCTCCCCGCTGACGTCATCTGAGACGTCGCTGATTGGTTCTCTCACTTCCCCACGCTTTTCAATCACATTCCCCAGCTGTCACTGCTTTTCAATCAATCGATCCCTCATTATTTATACCCCGTTTTCCCCACCCTAAGTTGTTGGTTCGTCTTGATTTGTCGCTGGATGTTTTTCCCCGTTGCTTCTGTTTCACTGTGCTATTCTCCAGGAATTCCTAGAAGCCTTCGCTTGGATACCTGCTCCGTGGCGCGCGCTCGCCTCCACTGTGGTTCCTGTTCCTTTTACGCAGCTCGTCTGGGTGAGTTTTTCTAGATTGACTGTCTTGACCTATTTCCGATTTTCGTGTGTAACCTTTACACTGAAGTCTTCCACCTTTTTGTCAGACAGTCACTCACCCAGCCATTATCGTTTTGCTCTTTCCTTTATGGAATAATATTTTTGGGATCTTCCACCTCCCACTGTGTATTTACACGAAGATATTATTTCACATTTGGACTGTGTTTGGATTTTGCTCACTGTGTATTTACACGAAGATATTGTTTCACATTTGGACTGTGTTTGGATTTTTGCTCACTGTGTGTTTACACGAAGATAGTATTTCACATTTGGACGGTGTTTGGATTTTTGCTCACAGTGTGTTTACATGAAGATATTCACTTGGGCTGTTTTTGGAATATTGCACTTCACTGTGTTGTTTAACACGAAGAATATAACACCCTGTCCTCCAGCTCGTTTCAAGTCTGCTCTGTCACTGACCCGTTCCCTCTCTCCCTCTCTCGGTCTTGCACAACATCTGAGAGGTCCGCCGTGAGAGTCTGCAGAGCGGTACAGAGGTCTGCTCCTGCTTCCCAAGACTACCCTTCCGGGAGAAGCTGCAGAGCAGCAGAACTTTGCCCCTTGTTCATTGTACCTGTTCTTGTTGACCTGCTTTCCCTGTTTCACTTATTCTTATTATCAAATAAACAAGCCCTCGTATTTGGCAACTCTGAATCCTACTCTCTTGTGTCGTTAGCGTTTGGGGTCGGTGTCAAACCATAACACATTGTTAAATAGTAGGGCTGACCCCTATTAATCGATTAGTCGACTAATCGGTCGAAAGCGGCCGTAGTCGACTGGCCAACCTCTTAGTCGAATATAATATTAAAAAAAAAAAATATATATATATATATAATTTTTTTCAAAAGAAAAGAGGCATAGAAGCGTGGCTAACGCTAATGGCAGGCATACCAGAGGCTAACTGCCTACGAAAACAGGCACAGAGGCACTGAAAGAGGATTTCACCCGTCTAATGAACACACTATACTAGACAAATATCAAGATGTATCCATCAGTGGACCAATTGCATGCTTTTGCAGAGGGCAAGAAGCCTTCAGTCGACTCCTTCAGACATTAAGCACCCCCCACAGCCCAAATGGAATGATAAAAAATCCTGACAATCCTAGTCGACCATCCAAATCCTTAGTCAGGGACAGCCCTATTAAATAGGTTCACCCTATGACCAGGGATGTGATCTAAATTGTTTAAAAGGGTCATTTTTAATTTCAGTTAGACTTTAATGCAAGCCACATACCATTCCTGTGATGTCTAGGACTTAATTGGGTCATGCACCATTTCTTGGCGATGGGTGAAGGTCTGTTTCATCTTCTCCTTGATGATTGCTTCATCAGTTGTATGCTTCATCAGTGCACTGGCCTCACGACACTGGGTGTCTGTGGTTAGCTGGTTTTCCTCACAGAAGGGGGCTCTGTTGCCAGAATTTGGACCACCTGTAACAGTGTAGAAACCACACATACTGCTGCAATACTTTCCAGTGATATGCATTTACTATAATGATCCATCTTCACAGTTGCTAGATAAACAGTGGACTGGGACAATCAAAATTACATACCGATCAGTGGCTGAACATTACGGCTCTTCTTTTGTCCCTCTGATGCTACTTTTTGAAGTGATTTCACCCTCCATGCCAGAAACCCACTCCCATCTACTGGATTGTAATACTGCTCCTAAAACACAAGAAGTAAAAAAAAAAAAAAAAGTGTTATTTGGTTTATATGGGCATGTGTAAATGTGTTTATTTCTCTCCTTAAAACTTAACACATGCCCTTCTCTGAAGAATTGCTAAAATCAAGGTCAACAGGTAGGACATCTGTGGTTCTGAAATTGTTGAGGTTAGGAGAAATGGTCAGCATACAGAAATGTTAACAAATATTTAGTTGAAATCGTACTCCGCACAGCCCTATTTTAAGCAATTCCAGAGAAGTGAGGAGTAAAGGGGTTGGTGTTTTATGTACCATGCATGTGATTGGCTAATGTTATGCATAATGTTGTGTTAATTCCACGACAAGAGATATGTAGCCTAATGTTAATTACCTGAAATTATTCCTTTTGGTGGGGGGGGGGGGGGGGGGGGGAGAAACCCTGCATATATCGGTATCGGTTGATATCGGTATTGGAAATGAAAGAGTTGGACAATATCGGTATATCGGATATCGGTAAAAAAAAAGCCAATATCGAACATCCCTAGAAATTATATAACAAGAATGACCTATAAACATAATAATTGTTAGACTAGAAGTCTTTATTTGTCATGCAGTTTTAACACACACACGCAAGATGGGCGACCCACAGGAACACACACACACATGCACTGAGTCGCCGATGAAATGTCTCTCTGCACTTTTCCCTGATGTACTTACATATCCCAAATTGCCCTGGGGATCGGCCAGGTATGGGAATAAGGCAGTGATGCCCTTTGCGTAGTCTTCTTTAACACGCCTTGAAGGACTCGTCCTACAGTGCACACACACACAAGTATGAGATCCAAACAAAAGTATTGCTGTGCCAATGCCTTCTGCACAATCTATGTAAAGTGCTTTGGATAACCATTTATCATTTACCAATTCTGCAAAAAGGAGGATCTTAGTAAAAACCAAAAATGTGTATTGGGTGCGTAATGTTTAGATGACAACATACCCATGCTCTTTTGCCATGTGCGCAACCAATATCTTCACCATGTCGCGTCTTCTGGTATCCGTTAGGGTTTTTGTCCGAGCATAATCGGCAATGATCCTCTCTCCTCCAGCTGTGTCCCTCAGAATCTTTTCAGTCATCTAAGCGGGAGTAAAAAGGGGACACACACACACACACACACATATTTTTAAGCATTGTTCCCACAGGCCCCTAAATTTGGTGGCCAAGTATATTTAACCCTTTCACTGCCACACTACAGAAGGTTAACCCTTTACTATCACACTACTGACGGTTACCGACGGTAAATATACAGTACCTGTGTGACATTTTAGGTTAGCCAGGACACGTGTAGCCTTTTTACAACGCATCCGCGTTTCCGGCGCTCTGATTGGCCAGGTCATGTGACATGTGCGCCCAATAGCGTGTTTGCCCATTTCCGCGTCGAACAGCCTGCAAACTACCTGGCGTTCTATCGCCATGCTCTAAGACAAACTCTAACCTTAACCAACTTCGAAGAGTGCCCTTAACCAGTGTAGAAACTTGCCGTCCCACGATTGCTGCTCATGTCACATGACCTGGCCAATCAGAGCGAAAAAACGGGAACCCGGAAACGCGGATGCGTTGTAAAAAGGCTTCAAGCAGCCAGGACTGTATGGATGAGGCTATAAGGCTCCATGTTAGCAACTCACATTCAGGATTTGAGTCTTGGGGTGAACAAATCTCCAACACACCCAGGTCTGGTTTCTTTAGAAGAAACTGAAACGCCTCGTCGTTGACTTCAGTGTTTGAGTCATCATAGACCAAGGTACTAGGAATTTCAAATTTCTTGGCAACTATAGACAAAACAAGATTGCACAAGCTTATTGATAAATCTGTTGTGCAATTTATTTAATTTGTATTAATTAAAATGTCATAAAAATGGGATATTAAAATAGCCACTAAAAATTTGATCATATGAGGAAGATTGACAGCCTTAATTGACATACTTAACACCGGTTCCTGACAGGCAGCGAGCGTGCGAACTGGAGACGAAATCGTGCGCGACACTGTCCTGATATGAGGCGGCGCGTGTCCGCGTGTGTCTGTGTGTGTGTTACCTGGAAGCACACGGGGGAAAAGCAGCCTGCGATTCTTGACCAATAAAAAGTGTTTAGGGGCGGGACTCGGCCGCGTAATCGCTCAACTAGAGACACAGCGAGCGAATATTTGAGGGGGGAACGACATCGCCGCTCAGTTCGCTGTCGCTCGCGGCAGGTCAGGATAGTCTGATTGAAACGAATACATTTTAATCATTTTCGCAATCACGCTCGCTCGCGTCGCTGCCTGTCAGGAAGGGGTGTAAGACATTGATTGGTTCACTCTATCCTAAATAAAATGGATTGTGCTTTGTACTGTAGGCCTACAGCTTAAATTAACATGCAGGGAAAGCCTAAACTGATACCCAGTATGTTGTTGCATAGGGCAGTGGTTCTCAAACATTTCATGTCAAGGACCCCCCAAATTGACAATTAGCCCATAGACCCCCATTTGAAAAGATGTGCCATGGACCCCCATAAGACAATATTTGTACGGCTCTAGCAGTGATTCTCAACCATTTTAATTCCAAGGGCACCCATTTAATGGCATTTCTATCTTTGGGACCCCAATTTATATTGTAAAATCAATGTTAATTTAACTCTTGACGGTGTACAATGGACGTTGGGGTCCATTTGTACACCGTCAGAGTTACAGACCAATAAGGGTCCATTTGGTTCCTAACTATCAAGGCGGACGCCATTTTGAGAACCAACGGCACGCTGTGCAAAATGTTTCACTCACCACACTCCAAAAAGTTGTGAAGGTCAATTGGCCCTCAAAACAGATGAATTTCTGCCGGTCAATGTGTTTAACACGTACAGCCTGCATCTGATGGCAAATAAATAATAACAGTTACTAAGATGATATAGGGCACAACAACTCATGCATTATGAGGAGTGTTACAATTAGAAAATATTACAAAAGCACCATCTACAGTACATTTCGCTGAGTAAATTTTACTCAAACTGAGTACATTTTACTCAAACTGATTAAAACTTTACTCACTTGGGCTCAAATTTACTCAGTTTGAGTAAAATTTACTCTGTTATATTATACATGGAGGCAGAACACACATAACATTACGGTGATGGAGCGTCTTTCACAAATCTAGCATGTGCACCCGTTAACGAGCGACAGTGAAAAGTGTCTGGGTGGAAACAAGCGCTTGACAGTTTGGTTCCGCATTAAGAGTCAATCCACAATCTAGAGGCGAATTGTTGGGCATTCATTCAAATTAGTCAACCCAGTACAATGGTTCAAATAAACACTTGTTGAACCGAACAGTGCATCAAATTAACTTGTTATGTCCATTTATTTTACCGCTAGTAAAACAGTCAACCTACAGCACATTGCGGCAAATTTACATGACTCTATTTAGAGTAAAACACACGTCGTCTCTGCAAAATCGTCGTTTCAGCAAAATCCACCAACATGTAAGATATAATTGTTCCATCTCCTGTACTATGTCTACTTGTCTTGTATGTTCTTAATACATCAGTTTTTGTATGGATATAGTTATATCACTACTTTTAACAACAGCCGACAGGCATGGTCTACAGGTATGGTCTCAGGCCTATACAGGTATAGTCGCATGCAGGTGGAAATTAGCTTCTGGCTAACACTAGCTCATATACATTTTACATGAAAACCGACATGTTGATTAATGTGCACTGTCCCTGATAGCAATACTGTTGATAATTGAATACTTGTGTTGCACCGACGTACCTGTTCTTAAGTTATTGTCCATAAAACTGTAAAACGTTTATTTAATAGCGTGCATGCAAACGTAGCAGCTAACATGCTAACATCGTGATAGATGGCTCTGTGGCTATAGCTGTGGCTATAGCTGTAATGTACGGTGACTCTATTTAGAGTAAAACACACGTCGTCTCTGCACCGTTTCAGCAAAATCCGCCAACATGTAACATATAATTGTTCCGTCTCCTGTACTATGTCTACTTGTCTTGTATGTTCTTAATACGTCAGTTTTTGTATGGATATAGTTATATCACTACTTTTAACAACAGCCGACAGGCATGGTCTACAGGTATGGTCTCAGGCCTATACAGGTGCCGCAAGCAGGTGGAAATTAGCTTCTGGCTAACACTAGCTCATATACATTTTACATGAAAACCGACATGTTGATTAATGTGCACTGTCCCTGATAGCAATACTGTTGATAATTGAATACTCGTGTTGCACCGACGTACCTGTTCTTAAGTTATTGTCCATAAAACTGTAAAACGTTTATTTAATAGCGTGCCTGCTAACGTAGCAGCTAACATGCTAACATCATCCTGCATGATAGATGGCTCTGTGGCTATATAGCTGTAATGTTGCAAATTAGTTACACACATTGCTGTTTAATAAATTAACAAATAATAATAATAATCTTACCTGGTATTTGGCATCCAACTTGATCAAGAGAAGGAAAATATCGCTGTATTGCGCTCTTGCTGCTACACCTGAGCTTGAAGCGACGACTTGCCGAGAGAGAAAGATGGCGTCGTCACCTTTGGAAATTATATTGATAGTAGGCGTGACCAATGCTGTATTACTCAATAGAAACTCTTCTGGAACTTTACTCTCACTCTATTGGCCACAG
>NC_140167.1:192754017-192761306 GCF_963971535.1 Notolepis coatsorum | reverse complement strand
TGTAGCAGTAATCAATGCTGGTAAGTGTACTGTCATCCTCGTCACTTTCTCTCCGGGCATAGTCTGTCAGATACTTTGGTGGTTTGTGTTCCTGTGAGGGATACCTCCCACTGCCTGGGGCACGTGACGTCACCATCGGGTGCTCCTCGTCATCGTCCTCTGGGGGTTGCTGACTGTCTGTCTGCATGACCGTGCTAAGTACACTAGGCTGGGGTGTCTCTGTTTCTTCACACCTTACTCTGGAGTCCAGCTCTGGCTCCTCTGTCTGTGTCTTGTTCTCACATGTTGTCTTTGTGACAAATTTGACTAGCCTGTGTTTCTGCACTTTCCCTTTGCCGGGATAATAGACTAGGAAAGCGGGGCTTCCTTTGTCGTGCCCTACAAAGAGTCCTTTTTCACATCTGGACTCGAGCTTTCCTATGTCCTGATGGTAAGCATAACACACTGATTCAAATTGGTGCATTCTAGCTAGATTACACTTCTTTCCTGTCAGTGCTGTATACGGGGTGGTGTACGTGTGCTTATTAAAGCACCTGTTTCTGGTGTAAGCGGCTTTTTGTACTGCATAATGCCATAGGCGCTTAGGTAAGTTACCAGCTATTAGCTATTCAGTAAATCCTTGTAATTACAATGACCCATGATCTCATGCCATGTCTGAATATCGTGACTGACAGTCACATTACACATATCATTATTATTACACTTGTCGTTGTCATTACACTCTGTTTGTAGATAATACATTCTCTTGTACACCTCTATGTTAAATCGTGTACCGTTAGACTCTACAAGAACATTTTTATCTTCATTGAAGAACACTTTGGCACCGTTCGCAGTAGCAGATTTCACAGAGAATAGTTCTTGTGGGAACGAGGGTACGTAGAGAGCGTTCTTTAACGTCACTGTACACCTGCGCCCCTCACTGTCTATGAGGCATACCTGTGCGTCTCCTCTCCCTTGCGCCAACGCGTAGGTGCGCTTCCCGTCTACCAGCTCCATGCTTTGTCTCTCCGGGTCGTAGGTGTCGTCAAAGTTCTTGAATCGATTCCTGTCGTTGATGACGTGGGACGACGCACCTGTGTCCACGATCAGTCCCTTCCTTTGGGCCTGCTGCAGCTGCGTTGGCCGGGTGACATACGCTGTCCGCGCCCCGAGGATGAAGTACTCTTGTCCCGCTACTCTCCGGGCGTCGTCTCGATTCGTATCACGTCCACCATCGTCGCCATCTTGTCCACTGCTGCCATCTTGTCCATGCGTGTACCGCGCACTCTGGTCGCGTTTCTTCCTGCACACTTTGTCTGTGTGTCCCGTGGATTTGCAGAAGCTACACCAAACAGTCTTTTTGCAGTTATCTTTCCGATGGCCTTTTTCTCCGCATCGCCAACACGCCAGCTCCGTCGTGGGCCTGGTCTTCTCTCTCGGCGTCGCCCGGGTCTTCAGCACCCTCTCTCCCGCCTCCTCGGCGGCTGGGTGGGTATCTTCTGAGGCCTCGAAATTTCGCAACTTGGGCTTGAACTCTCCCAGCGTCATGTCCGCTGAACCGTGTGTTACCAGTAGTGTGAACGGTTTGTACAGCTCCGGTAGTCCTCTCATCACCATCGACATCATTAGTCCATCGCTTGGTGCTTCTCCTGCACTCTTCAGCGCCGTAATGATCTGCTCAGCTCTGATGACGTATTCGGTCACAGTCTCGGTGTGCCCCTTCTTCAGTGCTGTTAGTGTGATGTAGAGGTATACGATTCAGGGTCTTCCTTGTCCGATATAATGTCCTCTCAACACTTTCAGGCTTTCTCTGCCTTTGTCCTTAGTGTCGCGGAATATCAGCCCCAAGCTTGTGTCGTCTAGCAGTGGTGCTAATTCACAGTATGCATCTGCATTATGCTTGTTGTCCAGGGCTTGCGCTTCCGCCGTTAGTGGTCCTGTGGAAGCCGTCAAGATCGTCGTCTTCAGTCCCACACCGTGCATGCAGCACAACATGCGCTCTTCCCAGAGCTCATAGTCCTCGGCTCTTCCGTTGAACGAGGGCCATTTGCTCCTTCCTTTAGTCGCCACGAGTTTGAAGACGGAGTTCTCCACCTCGTTTCCATTTGGCTCAGCAGGCTCCGTCTCCCCCGGTGCCGCCTCCCCGGGGCTCTGCATGCTGCTTTCCGGGCGGGTCCGCTTGCACGCCAGCAGCAGCGCGTCGGTGGGGTCGGTGCCCCGCTTCCTCTTGACGCGCAGGATCGTCATGTTGGGGTCCATGTTGCTCTTTTGATGGTAGGCGTAGCTTTAGCTCCTGTTGGCCTAGCCTTTAGCCA
Organism: Notolepis coatsorum; assembly: GCF_963971535.1. NCBI lineage: Eukaryota > Metazoa > Chordata > Actinopteri > Aulopiformes > Paralepididae > Notolepis > Notolepis coatsorum. The sequence goes on along the minus strand of NC_140167.1, from coordinate 192,759,012 downwards.
TGCGGTGCTCCCGGTGCTAACCTAGCCTATACTTCAGCTAAACTTGCTACCCTTTATTATTTCACCCCTGCGTGATCTGGGCCCATAACCTGTTGACAGAGTCAGCTATGGGGCGACAATAATATGTTCATGAGGCATGGTTTCTCTCTTTAGCCATTAAATGGCATGGTTTATTTCACATTGGTACACAGCAGTACATGATAGTCCTTCTCTTATGAGAGCGACGGTGGAAGAGACAGAGGGGGAGTCAACATCTCCTTATATACCCTCTACCTGGCGGCAGCATTAACAGCTCCGCCTATAGCGCCCTCTAGTGGAAACAGTTAGACACAGTTAGACAGTTACTTGCAATCATACATAACCTCTAACTTTAACAGTACTTCATGGCAAGAGTACTTCATGGTGAGTACATTAGTACTACATGGCAATAGTACTACATGGCAATAGTACTTCATGACAAGAGTACTTCATGACACAAGTACTACACGGCAAGAGTACTACATGGCCCCTCTCTCTCTCTCACACACACACACACACACACACTCACACACACACACACACACACACACACACACACACACACACACACACACACACACACACACACACACACACACACACACACACACACACACACACACACACACACACACACACACACACACACACACACACACACACACACACACACACACACACACACACACACACACACACACACACACACACACACACACACACACACACACAGCCTACTCCTGAACATTGGTAAAACTGCACATTGTATAGGAGTGTACATAGGACCCAGTGCCTTTAAGTGTTTTATTAACATGTCTATTTTATCATGTCTATTCTAGTTATCTTATTATTATTATTACTATTGTTTTATTGCACAATCGTAGCGGGCATGGCCAAACGCATTTCACTGTATGCCCTGGTATGTACAGCATGTGATGAATAAACTCTTGAATCTTGACATTCTGTCTTGAAAAACCCAGTTTTTTAACCCTTGAAAAATCTGTTAAGCCAGGTTGAAGGGGGGAGGGATTCTTACACGTCATCCTTACATTAGATTAGATTAGATGATTTAGGTGTCAAAAAAAGGGGGGGATTACAATGCTTTCTGGGTGAAGTAGTTTTTCAGGAATGTTTCACTTAAGCCTTTGGTTCACAACCTCTTAAGCCCGGAGCCCTATTTTCTGAAAATCTGCCTAAAATACATACCTAAGTAAATGGAATATTGCTCCACTTCTATAAGGGCTATTTGCATGTTCTTGATAGGGACATCTATCGACCTCAGTGAATGTATTCCCAGTGTCAGAAATATTGTGTCTATTACTAGGCTTGCTTAAATTGTGATGAAACAATTTAATGAATATGAATTATGATTTTTCTTTGCATCTTTGACAGTGAATACACCATGCTAAAGATGACCAGACATGAAAAACGGAAATTAATAAAGGGAAAATGATTAAACAGAAGGTTTTGTAGATACAGTACTGAATTCTCCCATCCGGACCAATGCAATTTGAAATATTAATATAGAATATAGAATAGCAGGCTTATAAATTACCTTATTATAGCCAATTCGCACATTTATGGATTGTGCCAAATCTTATATTTCAAATGCCCGAGTTCAATTTGGATTTAGTATCACCAGGCGTGCATAAGAACAGATAATGAAATCTACTGTATGTATGTACAGTAGGTTTCTTATTCCTGCCAGAGTGCCGCCATTTTGAAACTGATTTCAAATCTGATTGTTGCTAAATGCTCAAAATAGGGGAGACAAATAACTGCGCTCCAATATATGCCAATAACGTTCAGTTTTGTGCTATATTATCCAGAGTAATAAGAGATATAAAAAAAATGTATACAAGGGCGGCCGGGTAGCGCAGCAGACTAAGCGTCTGTCGCCTATTCTCAGTCCTTGCCCCACAATGGTGGAATGAACTACCCACCCCAGTTAGGACAGCCGAAACCCGTCCAATCTTTCGCCGTCGACTAAAGACGCACTTCTTCAACCATTATCTAAAAAATATATATATATAAAAAAGATATATATAATATTAATAATCTAACCCTAACTAACCTTACTGCCATGCACTTGTCCTAATAAACGAACCTACACTGTAACACGCAACACGTTGATGAACATTGTTACTCAGCTGATAGAGTTGTACCCTTCCTGATGACTTGTCATACAGAACTTGTAAGTCGCTTTGGATAAAAGCGTCAGCTAAATGACTAAATGTAAATGTAAATGTCTACAAGCACAGAACCAGAGGGATCGAATCCGGCTGTGGTGCCTCCGGCTTGGCCGACCGTCCATACTAACACAATTGGCAGTGTTAGTGGGTGGGAAGCCAGTGTGGGTGGGTTCTGGTCGTTGTAAACAGCGACTCCTACAGTTCGGTCGGGGCGCCTGCACAGCAAGGGAAGGATCTGGGAGGCGTAAAGATTTTCCCTTACACACTTTCAGTTCCGCATTCGGGTTCCGCGATCTGATTGGCCACTGACGTTTCTCTCAGCGCCAATCGCGTTACGCCTAGTTCTATCACTGGTTAAGCTTGGTGACTCTTTCGAAGTTGGTTAAAGGGGACATGCATTGCTATTCCTAGCACTATTTGGGCAACTTTACACAAATCCTGTGAGTCTATGGAAGACATCTGTAAGGTTTATTTAAAAAAAAAAAATCATTGTTTTATATTTCTAATGGACTACTCATAAGCATAATTTTCAGCCTGTCATCCACACAGTCTGCGAGTGGCAGACAGAGAGAGAGAGAGAGAGAGAGAGACAGAGAGAGAGAGAGAGAGAGAGAGAGAGAGAGAGAGAGAGAGAGAGAGAGAGAGAGAGAGAGAGAGAGAGAGAGACACATGGAGCACTGTGTAAACAAAGCTGCGTGTGTGAGATTAGCAGGTCCCCTTGTCTCTCTCTCTCTCCCTCTCCCGTTTGAGGAAGTCTTCCACTGTGCGCTACAGCCATAGACGGGCCGTTAGTTGTGCTCCCGAATCGAGAGAGAGAGCGATAGAGAGGGGGAGAGAACGAGACAGACCGAGAGACAACAGCGCGACGCGCGTGTGTGTATGTGTGCTCTGTCGCGAGGGTGTATCTGTTTCTCCCTCTCTCTCTCGCTCGCTCTCTGTCAAACCCCGTTTGGTGCGCTACAACCACAGAGCCAATCCTCCTCGCCACGTGATGTCACGATGCAAGTCAAATCAGAACGATCTGATTAAATGGAGCAGGAAATGAATGACCTGAATGACGGCAATCCGCCAATATGGTATTTAGAGACACAGACACATTGATACTAACTCCTATTACTATAATACAATGCTAGACACTGAAAAAATACATTTATAATGCATGTCCCGTTTGGTTACGGTTAGAGTTTGGTTTAGAGCAGGGCGATAGACCACTAGCCCTGATTCCTAACTCTAACCTTAACCAACTTCAAAACGAAAGAGTCGCCAAGCTTAACTAGTGATAGAGGCGTTAGCTAGCTAGTAGGCTGTTAGAGGCAGAACTAGGCATAACGCGATTGGCGCTGAGAGAAACGTCAGTGGCCAATCAGATCGCGGAACCCGAACGCGGAACTGAAAGTGCGTTAGGGAAAATCTTTACGCCTCTGGGAGAGGTAGTGTGACCTTCCACACGTTACACTCTCCCAGTGAGAGTCCGCGCTGCTAGGTGAAAAGAAGCGGTGGGCTGGCTACATGTGTCGGAGGAAGCATGTGATAGTCTCTGCCCTCCCAGACCGACGGTAAGGGGTAGAGTGCGCAACGACCAGGAAGGGGAGTGGGAATTGGCATAACGCCTAACATTGGGATGGGAGAAAAACGGAAAAAGAAGGGGGAAAAAGATAATACAAAATAATTATAATAATAATAAATAAATTCATACAGACTCCATTTGCTTTTTTTACCTAGAGGCCTCTGGGAAGTGTATTTCTGAAAAATTCCACCGCTCATTGAAAGCTCTGGATGTCCTCTTCAAAATGGCCGCTACAATTACAGATGGTACATATTTCAAAATGGCGGACTTTCGCGATCAAAACAACAGAAAAACGAAAACTTGTGTTACACTTGTCTCTGATTGTAAACTGAGGATACATACTTTCTGTGGCCACAGAAAATAAACTACTATCTGAATTTCTACAGTTCACTGTCTAGGCTCCTTTAAAATATCCCGCGTGCAACAGTTTATACAATCTACGGGTGATTAAATTGTGTACAAAATATACAAATTAGTGCTACTGAGTGTAGTGCTTATCAGATGAATGTACAGAGTTGTAGTATAATATGTACAGTGATAAAGATATAAAGACAGTATGGTAGCCAGCAGCATAGTACTGTAAGTGTAGGATATGTACAGATATAGATATAGTATCTACAGATATGTAAAATAATTATGTGCAGGTAAGTACAGACAGGTGTGGATATATATATATACAGTGAGAATAAATATATATATTACAATATTGTAATACAGAGAATAATCTCAAATTTGTTATACAAATGGAGCTTTACAGTTTTATTAATTTCATTAGTTTAAAAGCAAATGTGAACATTTTAATACAGTTAAAGGGAAATTAATGGACTCACTTGAAATTCAATGCATGTAATCTGTGCCTGCAATTTTGATACTTTTCTAAACCGGTACCGTTGTTTATATTATTGTAAGAGAAGTTTTATTGTTGAGTGTACAAGAGATGTCTCTTGATACCATGTATAATTGCATGAATGTACACGTTTATTTCATTACACTTTCGACTATGAAGAAGACAGCTTTGTGTGGGTTCCTGAGCTCTCACATTTATATTCATGTATATTTGTAGTTGAATAGGTCATTCGTGGAACCAGGCTGTGTTTGACAGAGAGGTGGCTCCCCTCCTGTTTAGTGGCCCAGCAGGATGGTGTCAGCATGTGCATGAGGGGCTGTGTGAGCTGTCCTCCGTCTCCCAAGCCCCTTGGTGTCATGGTGTGCCCATTG
>NC_140167.1:192721517-192751517 GCF_963971535.1 Notolepis coatsorum | reverse complement strand
CGACGACCGACCGACCCAAATGCAGTTAGAACTAGAGCATCTCAGCCCTGCAAACACAATAGTCTCTCTCTCATTCAACAGTCGGGGAGACACGCTGAGGTTTACGTTCTTTTGTCGGAACACAGCCTTTATGTAACCTAATGCACACAGCCTACATTTTGGATTGGCTGATTCATTCCGCTCATTTGCATATCCCGGGTGACCTTGCATGCTCTTTTACTGCCGCACGCGTTCCTCAATAGAGAGTGCCGTGTCCACACACGTAAGCAGAACTTTCAGCAAGGAGAGAAAGAGAGAGATAGAGAGAGGGAGAAAGAGAGAGGGGGGGGGCACTGTGTAGGCTCATACTGTACAGAATGCATAATGTATTGAAACGTATGTGTGTGAGACGTGTGTGTGTGGTGTGTGTGTGTGTGTGTGTGTGTGTGTGTGTGTGTGTGTATAGCGCAGAAGTGTACACACATTCTACAACTATCACAGTGAATGTTTTGTTTGACCGCGCACGAGAAATTATGTATTTTGCCGCACGTGTCATCCGTGCTGCGCTCCCCGTCTCCATAATCAACCGTCATTTCCATCGGCTTTCCAACTACAGATGGACGTAGGTACTTGTCGGCCCTGTCCACAAGCACAGACAACGAGAGAGTGTCTACCGCTGCATCTCATGTTATTGATGAGACAAGGAACCGGCTTAAGAAAGTAGAGAATAGAGTTTTCTAAAGAAGAACCGTTCACTTTTTCCTGAAGACGTAGACAGTAGGCCATTATTCCTTTGTTGTGACTTTATCCCTATGCACTTTCTTTGGTATACAGCCAGTTGTCATCCAATAACAGTCAGTGTAGTGTAGGCCTAATATTCAGGGAAACAACGCGCTCAAGGATGGGCAAATTAAGATGTTATATTTCACTTCTAATTTATTCAAGTTAGCGTGCAACTTTTTCATGACCTTGTTGTTTTGTAATTTTATTTTGTCATTGAAAAGCATGAATCAAAGGCGAAATTCATTGAATTTATGTAATGGTGCAAATTGGCAAATACCTTTAAAGAAATACAGGTATCTATTATCTGTTTTCCTATCTTCGGTTTCGGCCAATAATTTTATTTCAGTGCACCCCTAGTTAAATGTACTGTTATAGTATAGAGTCAACTATACTGATGCACTGTGACAAATGTTTAGTTGTGCTCATGCACGCACGCACACACACACACACACACACACACACACACACACACACACACACACACACACACACACACACACACACACACACACACACACACACACACACACACACACACACACACACACACACACACACACACACACACACACACACACACACACACACACACACACACACACACACAGTACACCCAGGGTACAGCTCGGTGTTCACTGGGCTCAATAGAACAGGGGAGCCCCTCATAATCACATCCAAAGGACCGTCAGCCTCTCTCTCCTCCCAGCATGTCGCCCTGTGTTACTGTATGCACACCTCTCTTTGTGTATGTGTTTAGAGTATTTCACATGTTATCACCTTTACGTCAGCTTGTCAGGGCCCTATATTCAGAGGATGACAGCGGTGAAAGGGATGGAGGAGTAATCCCAGATTGTGTAGGTGAGGATAAGTTTAGCAAAGTGTTTCTCCCCCTCTTCGCCTCTGGCACCTAGCATGTTCTCTCTCTCTCTCTCCCTCTCCTTCATGCTCTCCCTCTTTTTTTCTCTCATTCTCACATGATCTGATGATATACAACCCCTTCCATTCTTCCCTTTTGTGCTCTGTCAGAATCTCTCCCCTCCTCTGAACACGTCCCTCTCTCTTTCTCTCTCTCTTTCTCCCCCCCCCCCCCCCCAAAGCTACTCGGCTGAATCCTTTCCATTAGAGAGACTGAGAGTGGGAGATTAGTGTTGTATTAGTGTGTGTGTGTGTGGTGTGTGTGTGCGTGTGCGTGTGCGTGTGCGTGTGTGCGTGCGTTCGTGCGTGCGTGTGTGTTTGGAGGGTGGAGGAGCTCAGAGGAAAGGATTCGCCAAGGCTTTCTTAGTGACCGAAAAGAGGGGAAGCTAAATGACGAGCGAGAATACTGTACCTTCATCATCGGTGAGTGCTGGGGGGCTGGGGGGGGGGCTTGGTGATGTCACAGAGGGAGAGTGTCTTTTGTAGATGAATATCATGGTCCCTGCTTCATATCTCTTCAATCACAGTGTGTCATTTTACCCTCATACTGTACCTGATTCCATAGCCTTCATGTATTAGAGTTCTGTTGCTCCTCAGTACAGTACACATAATTATATAGTATGTATGCATGGACCAGTGGAAATACACACACACACACACACACACACACACACATATGAGGGGCCGTTGAAGTGATGGTATAATTCCTAAACGGCCCCTCATACACACACACACGCACGCACACAGACAAACGGCCCCTCATACACACACACACGCACACACACACACACACAACACACCGCACACACGCACGCACACACTCAGACACAGCACACACACACACACACACACACACACACACACACACACACATACACACACACACACACACACACACACACACCACACACACACACACACACACACACACACACACACACACACACACACACACACACACACACACACACACACACACACACAAACATGTGTCCGTGCATGCTCACATAAGCACACTTTACATCTGCAGGGGCCATCAGCCCTGAGACAAGCGTGTTGCTTAGAGACCATGAGGTCACCCCGACAGCGGAGATCACACAAACCAGGTGTGACACCTGTTCCGGCGCGGTGGGCACACGCGGCCCGATGCTGGATCCCTGCCTGCACGGAGCATGCAAATGGACAACTCTCCTCCTCCTCGGGCCGGCTGGGAGGAGGCACACTGTCACGCCGACACTCGCTATACATTCGCATGTACACTATAGCATTGCTGAGGCATTTATATGTTCTTGCCATCCGGTCACAGAAAACTGCATTAGGTTATCAGAGGAATATGACATTGGATGTTCCCTCTACTGTGTAAACTGTGTAAAAATCCTTTCTGTCACTGGAGATTGCTTGGAGATGAATAATATCATGGTTCACGGAGAGAGACGTGTCCCCCAGATATGTCCCCGAAAGGGGTAACATAACATCTGTCTTTTTCACCCGGTAGTATAGAGGGGTGTGCATTTTTTCCAGACATCTCCGAGATGCCTGTAGCTTTCTAATCAGCCTAGAAGGTTATTCAAATGATCACTTCTCAAAAATGCGGTTATTATCAATGCGGTGTGGGTTGGGGTGGGGACGTGTGTTAAAGGGGCATTTCACCAAAAACACAATCCTGATTTATTTTGCACATAACCTCACACACATCCAAAAAGTGTTTTGTACACATTAATTTAGACAATTAGTTTCAATATGGCCACCAGTGATGTCATCGGGGACATTGAATCCTTGTGTTGTGTTAATCACAGTTCAATGATATAAGGCAGCAGTCTCTATAAGACAAGGTATTATTATATATTTTTTTCATCTGCATCATTTCATGGAGCTGTAATTAACACGACGATCCAACGTGCCTGATGATATCACCGGTGGCCATATTCAAACTCTAAATAACTGTCAAAACTAAATGAATGTGTGCAAAACTGTTTAGAGTTTTTGGATGTGCGTGATATTATGTGCATAATAAATTAGCATTGTTTTTTTGGGCGAAGTGCCCCTTTAAGCAAATAGCAGAAGCGAAAGATCCTATCTGCTTCTAGCATCTGTGTGAGTTGGTGAGTTGGCGTGCTCGCTGAAGCGCGGTGGAATTTGAGAGACATCCATCTGCAGTGCCACTCCAGAGCAGTCGAGTGTTACCGTGGTGACAAACACACTGTCATCCAATTTCACACACACACACACACACACACACACACACACACACACACACACACACACACACACACACACACACACACACACACACACACACACACACACACACACACACACACACACACACACACACACACACACACACACACACACACACACACACACACACACACACCCATGTACACGCACACAAGCACAAACAAACTTGAACACAGGCACGCGCAAAAAAACACAAAAGCATGCACGCAAATTGAGTTGCACACACACACACACACACACACACACACACACACACACACACACACACACACACACACACACACACACACACACACACACACACACACACACACAGATGCAATCTCTCTCTTTCGCCCCCCCTCACTCTCTCTCTCTCTCTCTCTCTCTCTTTTCCCTTGCTACCATAAGGCTTTTTGACAGCAATGGACTGTGTGTCCACTTTCAGAAGTTCCACATAAATTGAACATACAGATAGATAAACAGATCTGGCAGATGGTCTATCTCTCGCTATTCAAATTAGTTTGTACCTTTAACAAAGTAAAAAACCAACAATCTCATAGCCGGAAGAAATAAAAAGTTTAAGTGACATCCCAATTGCCACACACTTATGAGAGTATAGTGGATTGTTGAAATAATAGAATGATTATGCCATCACCTTTCTGGGGGTTGCATTGAATATTATAATAATTCCTAGATCACACTGCTCCCGCCGGCTGGCGGCCCGGATGCACTACTTGTGATGTCAGGTTCAATATCTATGGTGCACCTCGGGCTGAGCGCTGCTGAAATACTTCATCATCGTGACTCACAGAGTCAATAGAAGCTCCCTGGTCCACAAGAGTAGCTGCTCTCAGCCCTCTCCGCCGCTGAGTGGCACAGAACGGACGAGAGTGGATGAGATCACTGCTCTCTCTCTTCCCCATCTATCCACTACATGTCAGAACCACAATCCCTCTCTTTCTCTCTCTCCCTCAGGTCACCTTTCTCCGCCCATCCCACCTGGTCCCATCTTTTTTCAGTCCCGTCTTCATGTTTTCCTCCTCGGATCGATTGTTATATTTCACCAGGAGGAGTGAAGCCCTTGTTAGATTTCGGTGCTTGTGGAACACCGATACCTGTATGACCTAGCGCCTCTTTTTTCTCTCCCTCTCTCTTCCTGGATCTACCACCCTACCTCTCTCTCTCTCTCCCTGGATCTGCCACCCCCGCCCCTCTCTCTCCCTCTCTCTGGTTTCTGTCCGGTACTCTCCCTGACATCGGACTGGGGCCACCAGATGACCCCACAGATGGTACTTTGACACTCAGATGTGAGATCAGGTGTTGTGCTGTACCGATACGCATATTTAGTGTCACATTATACGCTATATTAACACAGCATGTTTGCTATTCAAGGTAATACCTAAGTCAACAGAGGCGGGTGACAGGTGGGAGGGGAGCGAATGAAAAAAGGAAAGAAAGAACAAGTTTGCGAATAAATTGCACGCTTTCTCCCGTTCACTTTTCAAGGGTAACGTCCGAAGCGCAGAGTCGGGGAAGAAACAGGAAGTCTCTCCGTATCTGGAGGGAATGTTTATGGATTTCAATTCTAGTCCGGCTAGTTGTAATTCTCTCTCTGCACCGTCTTTCTCCTGCTGGGTAATTTCTCATTAGCGGCATCGATGCTGTGCTCAGTAGGCCACAGCAGGGAGACGAGGAGAAAACAGGAGATAATTCACTTTAAAGGGTGAGAGGCTGCGTGGCCGCCATGCTAAGGTCAGATATGCCGCGGTAGGTAAATTAGCAGCGGGGAAGCTTGTACGCGCATGTCATACTTGGTTAAAGATAAATGGCTGTCGTTGCGTGAGTTAACTTACATGCGGCTCAAGGGAGGAACTCGAAGGGAGACTGAGAGTTGACGAGAGGGAGGAGGAGGAGGATGACGAGGCACGGTGTAATTTGTGGAACGGGCTATTTGTGGCCACTTGAGTCGGCACAGGCCCTTCAAATCAGCCTCTCTTAGCCACGGGCACCGCGGTGAGTAACTGCGGACATGGCAACGGACACCGGCATTGTGTTCCGTCTGAAAATCTGTAACATGAGAATGCCTTGGTACTCTGTTATTACACAACAAAGGAAGGTTCTGTACCACGTCCATATCAAGATTAGAAAAGTTGGCAGCGCATACTTTGAATACTATTGCTTTGGCTTATATAGTTGAGGTAAGGCAGAGAAAAGTGATACTAGCAAAAATACCAATAGTCGTGGTGTAAGACCTGTATAGACCTACCATGGCTATGATGTCGAATTCCTTTGCACAACTCAGTATCACTATGTGTCTGAAAACAACTTAACCAGCTAGTGAGGGTAACATTAACCCTCCTGCTGACCTCCATGGTAGCCCACCTGGAGGAGTCGATTGAGCATCTCTCTGAAAAAAGAATCACCTACTAAACGCACACAAAAAACCCAGCTAGCAACCGATTATGCTGCCCGTTGAGAATCACTTGCTTTATTGACCTCATGTGGTGTTGTTGTGATATCTGCTGCTGCAATCGGAACGTGGGTGCCGGAATGCCATTTTTGCAGAGAATTGCATCCACCCATTTTTTTCAGCCAGGAAGACTATCACATGTACACACACACCACACATCCTCACTTGCATTCTCTCACACACCCCACACACAAATACACTACAAAAAAGTCACTTTAAAAACACAACTGTATATTTGTATATTATTGTATATAGTACTCGTAAAAAGTATAGTATTTTATTATATATTCTATTTTATTACTTGTATTTTTGGCATGGCCACCTTCATTTCACCACATGTCTCGTTTATGTATGTGACAAATACAACTCTTGAATGTAGGCCTATGAAATTCACAGTTGAGCCAAAACAACCCAAAATAAGTGCCTGTGAAACCATTTGATTCCTATCAAACTCAGAGTGTCATTACTGAGTGTTAAGGGGCGCATGCATTATTCAGCAGCACTGATTGTTGCTGCCGAGTAATGCATCCCCCATTAGTTCAGCTCTAGGTTATTATTAAATGTAGAAAATTCACACTGGTGAGCCAAAATGGCCCAAAATATGTGCTGGTAAAACCATTTGATTCATAGATCTCCAGAAATAAAGTTACAGTGTGGATTTGCAAATTGCATATGTGTATGTACTATGTACATATTCTATAGAGACATTAGGATCAAACACTGTTAACAGATTGTATTTCTGGCTGTTTTGGCATGACTGTGTATTTTATACATGTGCTTCCTGACTGAAAAAACAGGGTTGGATGCAGAACATTGGTTTGGCGTGACACTATATTTAGAACATCATCATGGCAGAGTGACATTAAAAAGTACTACTGAATCACTACACAAAACCTAGCTCTGTGGTACCTCATTAAAAAGTACTACTGAATCTCTAGACAAAACCTATCCATGTGGTACCTCATTAAAAAGTACTACTGAATCACTACACAAAACCTAGCTCTGTGGTACCTCATTAAAGAGTACTACCCACTACACAAAACCTAGCTGTGTAGTACCTCATTAAAAAGTATTACTCACTACGCAAAACCTAGCTGCGTGGTACCTCATTAAAAAGTACTACTGAATCAATACAGAAAACCTATTCATGTGGTACCTCATTAAAAAGTACTACTGAATCAACACAAAAAACCTATTCATGTGGTACCTCATTAAGAAGTACTACTGAATCACTAGACAAAACCTAGCTGTGTGGTACCTCATTAAAAAATACTACTGAATCACTACAAAAAAACCTAGCTCTGTGGTATCTCATTAAAAAGTACTACTGAATCACTACACAAAACCTATTAATGTGGTACATCATTAAAAAGTACTACTGAATCACTACACAAAACCTAGCTGTGTGGTACCTCATTAAAAAGTACTACTGAATTACTACACAAAACCTAGCTCTGTGGTATCTCATTAAAAAGTACTACTGAATCACTACACAAAACCTATTAATGTGGTACATCATTAAAAAGTACTACTGAATCACTACGCAAAACCTAGCTGTGTGGTACCTCATTAAAAAGTACTACTGAATCACTACACAAAACCTAGCTCTGTGGTACCTCATTAAAAAGTACTACTGAATCACTACACAAAACCTAGCTCTGTGGTACCTTATTAAAAAGTACTACTGAATCACTACACAAAACCTAGCTGTGTGGTACCTCTTTAAAAAGTACTACTGAATCACTACACAAAACCTTGCTCTGTGGTACCTCAGTAAAAAGTACTACTGAATCACTACACAAAACCTAGCTCTGTGGTACCTCATTAAAAAGTACTACTGAATCACTACACAAAACCTAGTTGTGTGGTACCTCTTTAAAAAGTACTACTGAATCACTACACAAAACCTTGCTCTGTGGTACCTCATTAAAAAGTACAACTGAATCACTACACAAAACCTAGCTCTGTGGTACCTCATTAAAAAGTACTACTGAATCACTACACAAAACCTAGCTCTGTGGTACCTCATTAAAAAGTACTACTGAATCACTACACAAAACCTATTAATGTGGTACATCATTAAAAAGTACTACTGAATCACTACACAAAACCTAGCTGTGTGGTACCTGTTACGACCCCTGTGAGTCTAAGGGTAATGGGCTGTAACATAACAGTTGGTTGACAGAAAAGATGGACCACGTTTGTAAACAACAATGATATTTATTGATAGATGCAAAGGAAGCACATGTAGCTCAGGGGTGAGCCCAGGCCAAAACAACAAACAAACACCACTATACTCCAAATAAACCCAAATCTAATCTATGGTAAAAGAGATTACATTACCTAAACTACTCTTACCTAACCAAAACAGGAGAAAACAATATCCAAAGGAAATGGCAGCTCACCCCATCTGTGCTTCCTGAGAAAGAGAGAAAAACACATTAATAATACATAAAACAAAGGCAGAATATATACAAAAACAAACTATAACTAACAATGCTCTCTCTGTGGCCATACACACACAAGGAAATTTCCACTAAGCACCAAAGGCCAATAAACGAAATGCAATATTGTCAAAGGTACAGGTTACAAAATCACACTAGGCCTAGCCTCATGCCAGAGAGAGAGAAAGACTGAAGTGAGAAGCCATGTTTTAACAGGTGTGGGGTGATCCATGATTGGGTGGTGTTGATTGAGTGTTGGAGTCTGGAAAACCATCCACCAATCGGTGCTGTGTTGCTATAATGGAAGGATTGGCCTGGCAGGGACCAATGGTGAAGGGAACAATGGCTGGAGGGAGGAAACAAAATGGAGAACACACACACATGGAGACACACACTGGGGAATATATACATTGGCATGTAACACCCCCATACATAAGACAAAAACATGTTTGACACTTTTTTTAACAACGAGATAACATCTCTGAGATAACATGTACTTCAAAACAAAGAGCTACAAAAAAACTAGCAGTTGGTACAACAACCACTCGGGTCAACAATGACAGAACGAGTTGACGGCAAGAGAGACTGAGTCGACAGCAACATAAAACGAGTCCACAGCAACATAGACCGAGTAGACAGCAAAATAGAACAAGTCGACAGCAATATACAGTAAAACGAGTCGACAGCAACAGACAACGAGTCGACAGCAACAGAGATTTAACTCCGAGATAGAGCATCCGCCAACACATTCTCAGACCCCTTCTTATGCTTTATGCTGAGGTTATAATTTTGCACTATGAGCGCCCAACGCATGAGGTGCTGATTGTGGTTGTACATCCGCGACAGAAAAACCAATGGGTTGTGGTCGGTGTATACTACCACTGGTAATACGCTCGAACCGACATACACCTCAAAATGTTGCAACGCATACAACATAGCCAAAGTCTCCTTTTCAATAGTGGAATAGTTTAGTTGATGTTTGTTAAATTTCCGGGAGAAATAACAAACCGGGTGACTGACACCATCGTGATCTTCCTGTAATAACACTCCTCCAGCTCCCACCCCGCTGGCATCCACCTCCAGCTGGAACGGCAGGGAGAAATCTGGAGCAGAGAGAACAGGGGAACTGCATAAGAGAGCTTTAACACTATCAAATGCATTTTGACAATCAGCTGTCCAAATGAATGGTTTGGACGGGCTACACAGGCTAGTGAGAGAAGTGACGACAGAAGAAAAGTTTCGGCAAAAACCACGGTAATACCCAGCCATCCCAAGGAATCTACGCAATTCCCGCCTAGTAGTAGGCACTGGAAAAGTTGTGATTGCAGATATTTTTGCATCCACCGGACGCACTTGGCCTTGTCCTACCTGCTTACCAAGATAGGTAACCGTAGCCTTGCGGAACTCACACTTGGCAAGGTTAAGGGTCAGGGAGGCTCCAGCTAAGCGGTCAAAGACAGTTTGTAAGGTTGTCATGTGGTCACGCCAGTTGGTCGAATAGACAACCAGGTCATCGAGATAGGCATTACAATTTGGAACACCAGCCAGGACTAGGGTCACCAGTCGCTGGAAAGTGGCCGGGGCATTACGCATTCCAAAAGGCATTACAGTATATTGCAAAAAATTGTCAGGAGTAACAAACGCCGAGATTTCCGAGGCACGGGGGGTCAATGGGACCTGCCAGTAACCCTTTAACAAATCTAGTTTGCTAACATAGGTGGCAGATCCAAGGTTGTCAATACAATCTTCCATGCGGGGCAGTGGGAAGGAATCAGGCACGGTGACAGCATTTACCTTTCGGAAATCAGTACAAAATCTAGGAGTTCCATCCGATTTGGGAGCTAACAAGCAAGGTGAACCATGTTTTAACAAATAGTCAACCTCCTGTTGCATCATGGCCCTCTTGGTGATGTTAACACGGTATGTATGTTGCTTGATAGGCACAGCATTGTTAACATTAATATCATGGGCCAATACAGAAGTACAGGAGGGAACATCACCAAACAGAGCCATGTAGGCCTGAATCAAATTTGTGATGTCCTCTCGCTGCTCCTCAGGTAAGTGTGCTAAGTGAGTGGGCAGGTTCAATAACATCTCAGTGTTGGACAATCTAGCACCCTGATGGGCTGCATTGCGCAACTCCAAGCCATCTACATCCTCACCACTAACGTCAGGAGAGTCCGGAACTATTGGAGTTGAGGCAACAGCAGAGACGGCCAGTCCGGCTGTCTGGTCTGAGGTCTTCACCTGCACACTATCTCTGGAAAAATATGGTTTAAGCATATTGATGTGGCAAACACGAGAGTGACGTTTACGATCAGGGGTGCAAACCACATAGTCTGTATCACTTATCTTCTTGTCTATTGCATACGGTCCGGAAAAACAAGCGGAAAGAGCAGCACCAAGGATAGGTAACAGGACTAGAACCTTATCACCTGGCTGGAAAGATCGAGAAACAGCTTTCTCGTCATAGTGCCGTTTCATAGTTCTCTGGGAAGAAGAGAGCGCTTCTTTTGCAAGAGAGCACGCCTGATGCAGTCGCTCTCGAAACTGGCTAACAAAATCTAGAACATTAGTGGGTGTGCTGGCACCCTTTGACATGAACCGTTCTTTAAGAACTTTCAGAGGCCCTCTAACAGTGTGCCCGAAAACGAGCTCAGCAGGACTGAAACCAAGAGACTCCTGTATGGTCTCTCGCGCAGCAAATAGAACAAGGGGGACACCCTCATCCCAATCTTTCTCTGTGTCTAAGCAATATTTACGCAGCATGGACTTTAAGGTCTGATGCCAACGTTCTAGAGCCCCCTGAGTTTCAGGGTGGTAGGCACTGGACACTATATGTCGGATACCCAGGGACTGTAACACTTGCTCAAATAACCTAGACAGGAAGTTGGTGCCTTGGTCCGTTTGTACTACCTTAGGCAGTCCAAACGTGGAGAAGAACTTCGTCAAAGCCTTAATTATTACAGGCGCTGTAATTCTGCGAAGAGGGCTAGCCTCAGGGAAACGGGTGGCGGTACACATTATTGTCAACAAAAACTGATTGCCGGCTTTGGTCTTTGGCAACGGACCAACACAGTCAACTATGACATGTTCAAATGGTTCACCGACCGCTGGTATAGGACAGAGGGGAGCAGGTGGAATTACCTGGTTTGGCTTTCCGGTGATCTGACAAGTACTACAGGTGTCATGTACAGAGGTCTATTGACCATACAAGATAGTAATCTGGGCAGTTGTTACATGAGCAAAAAACAACCCCCTCAGTAGAAAAATGCTCCCGGGTAGGCAGATAGTAAACAAAGACGTTTTCAAATGGTAAATAATATTTATTGTGGTGGGGCTTGAAACCCACGGCTTTCCCCAAAGGGAGGATGATGTTTATTTTAGAGGGGATTTAAACCCAGCACACACACAAAGGGAAAAAGGAAAGGGGAGACAAACAAGGCAGTATAAATAAATAAACAAAATTAGCGTCCACCGACGCTAAAACGTACCAAAGGTACAGGTCCACGCAAAGTGGCAATGCATACAGCCTACCAATATATATATATATATATACGGCTCCACTTGAATGAAGCAACATCAAAGAGGGCAGTGAAGTATCAGTCCACACTCAGTGGGAACAGGCACAAAGGCCAACAAAAGGACACTCACCCAGCTGGAGAAGTGGCACATAGGCCAACAATATATATATACAAACACAACAGTAGTTAACAATGGCAACCTCACTCTTCCCTAGTCGCTATCAATTGACAGAATGAGGCGCCGAGATGTGTGTGTGCCGTCAGGTATTTGACTACCCATCCCTCTTGAGCTGATTGCCAATCAGCTGTCATTCATTAGCAATCAGCACTCTTCAGTAGGGATGGGCAGCACCTGACAGGGAGAGAAGAGACAGCATTAGCTCTCATGTTTACACACACACACACATCATATACAAAACAACACATTAAATATACTAACCTGATGTTCAGAAGGTGTCATAAATACAGTAATAATGGTAATGACCAACCCACGTACCCAAGGTACGTCACACCTCCCCCCATAAGAGCGAACCTGTAGGGTTAGCAAAACATTATTACTTATTACCCAACATCAGATTAGTACCATCCACCAGGAAAAACAGAAACCACAAGTCAACAAAAACAGCTTCACATATTGATACCTTCGTATAAAGAGAAAAAGTTGAAGTGAAGAAAATATCACAGAAAATACAAAAATATAATTTTCTTCTGCCAAATCTTTCAAAAATACTAACTACTCGAGTTACCAGGGTTGTTGGGCAAACATTGTTTAAAAGGTGCACCACAGTTTTCGTGAGAAGTGAATAATGTACAATGGTACACTGTCACAATTGAATAAACATCCTGTCCTCTAGAAAGCTTCCTGAAAAGTTACTACCTCACTGCTGTCGCTTGCAAAGGCAGGCCTGCAATTTTGTCAACAAACATACTCTAGGCTCATATTCGGTTCACAGCGCCCAAAAAAAATGATTTATAAAATAAGCTAGAATAAGTATTAGTCTCTTGCAGACTCTGCAAACAAACCACCTTCCTCCGAAACTGCATAGTGCACCCTTAATTTAGCAATCAACTCCAGAAGGAACCAATAAAACAAAACCTTGCCTATAAGATCTACAGCAGCTATTCTGAAAGAATACTGACGCTCCATCCCCCTGCTCCATCTATCCACTTTAGCATCGTTGAGCATTACAGCAGAAAAAAAAAACAAATTAATAAATAAAAATCCACATGTAGAACTCTATTTTACTAGGCTCTATTGACAAGCTCCGCATTATATACAAAGCTCTATAATGAACCGCCTCAGATTCTGATGGGTAGGTCAAAACATGTCCTAACTAAGTATTGCAAGTTTGCGCTAATTTCTTGAATAGATCTACAGAAAGCTGAACGGGTCTTGACAAAGGGGTGGGGTGAAAACACAAACTGTTGCTAACACACAGTATCAAATTACCCATTTCTCTCCAAAGTCGCCTGTCATATCCTTTAGACGACAAACACCCGGTCTAGGTGCGCAACACCCCCTCTATCACAAAAGTCTGTTTCCTACTAGCAGTAGCGCTGGCCACTGCCGCAAAACAACTTGATAGGCAGGAATCACTGTGCTGAGCAGTGATCAATGCTTGACGAGTCTGTGGTAGCGAAACGCCAGCAGACTTGGGAATTACCAGCGTCCCCTGAACGCTACTTACAGCAACCTGCTCCATCCTTCCAATAGATGGCCCCCTGTCCTCAGCGATAGCCTCGCTACTGACAGTCACTCAACGCCAAAGCTTGAGTTCGCTTCCTGTCTCGTGCCTTGGTGATAACACAAGCAGAAAAAACATTGGGGTGATTAATTAATCAATTCATCACAACACAAGTCAGTTAATGGAGCGTTTTCAACCTCCAACACAGGGATCACACTCTCCCCAGCAATATCGTTTAAAACAGCCATCACCAAACGCACATGGTCAGCTACACACCCAGCCTCCACCGCTTTAGAGCGATCAACTGCTTGGGCGACACTGCTTGACGGATGTAAAAGTGAGGTGGTAGTGATACGTCTTCCATCTCCCCAATAGATGGATCGGGAATTACCAGCTTCCCCTGAACGCTACCTTCTTTTTTCAGAGAGCTATTCTGGTCAGAACATGACACCGTATCAATCAACCCCACACCTCTTGATTTCTGAGCTGACGCTCTTCTCTCCTGTCGCTTCCTCAGCGTATGACATGCTTTTACCATATGGCCAGTTTTCTTACAATAGTTGCACACCACCGCTCTCTTAGACGGCGGTGAGCGTGGCTGAAATTCTGACTCACTCATGAATGGTCCACCTCCACCACATACAGTAGGACGTACAGAAACACGTTTGCGTGACTATTCAAACTCATCTGCCAAAATCGCAGCCTGCCGGAGGGTTGACGGAGGCTTGAGGGTTGGCCCATGCCCATGTAAATAGAGCACAGCTTCGCCTGGCAGGGTGTCCATGAACTGCTCCACAAGTATCAATTCACTCAATGATGCAAAGTCTTTCACCTCATACGCAGAACACCACCGATCAAAATTAAGTCTCTCCTCCCGGGAGAACGCAACATGGGTTTGGGAAGGAGACTTACGGCGGTCGCGAAATTTCTGCCTGTATGCTTCTGGTACCTCTTCGTACACGCGCAAGACAGCGCTTTTCACGTTCTCATATACCATGCCGTCTTCATTCGACAATGACAAGCACGCCTCCAGAGCCCTACCAGTGAGTTTGTATTGCAATAAAAGCGCCCACTTGTCCTTTGGCCAATGGAAAACCCGCGCCATGTGCTCAAAATCAGAGAAAAATGAGTCCACCTCAGACTCCTGAAAGTCGGGAACTAAAGGAATATTCCGCCCAACATCAAAGGGTGCCTGGGGGTCGGAAAGTACTGGAGAGGAAATGGTGCCATCCTGAAAGGGGGGAACCAAGGACATGTGATGCCCAACATCAAAGGGTGCCTGGGGGTCGGAAAGTACTGGAGAGGAAATGGTGCTATCCTGAAAGGGGGGAACCAAGGACATGTGCTGGCTAATATCAAAGGGTGCCTGGGGCC
The DNA here is from genome assembly GCF_963971535.1 of Notolepis coatsorum. Taxonomy (NCBI): domain Eukaryota; kingdom Metazoa; phylum Chordata; class Actinopteri; order Aulopiformes; family Paralepididae; genus Notolepis; species Notolepis coatsorum. The sequence goes on along the minus strand of NC_140167.1, from coordinate 192,736,120 downwards.
CGGAAAGTACTGGAGAGGAAATGGTGCTACGTTTAGCGTCACCATACTCCAACTCCAGTTTCCTCATCGCCAATTGAAATCCCCTATCAGCCACATCCTTTCTCTCCAGCATGTCTCTTACCTCCTTCCTCTCTTCCCATTCTCTCATCTCCTTCCTCTCTTCCCATTCTGCCTTCCTCTCCTCCCATTCTCTCACCTCCTTCCTCTCTTCTCTGTCTCTCTCTCTGTTTCTCTCTCTGTCCTGCCTGTCTCTCTCCTCTAGACAGGGTAAACGCAGCTCAGCGTTTAGTGTGCTCAACTCACCAGCAGAAGTAATAGAACCATGGTCTGAACCTAATGCAGAGTCAAACAGGTCACTCAGGTCAAAACTCTCATGATCAGACACACCAACATCCTGATCACAAACCTCCATAGCTCTACTCATGAAAAAAATAAAAATAAAAATCTATACTCGGCACTCTGCACTCTGTACTCTGTATACAGTATACAGTTTATGAAAGAAAGTATACTGCCGTAGCAACACACAATACTACCCACAATACTACAACGAATCAGACTTCAATAAGCCCCACAAAATAGCCACTCACCTATAGTACTCAATAATGTCCCTGTGCAACACTCAACAGCCACATTATGCAGTATGACAACCTGACCAATTCGATTTAATATCCACATCTAACATTCATGAAAACAATAAATGTCGGTTCTAACCACCTAATTAGGATCACACTGGGTAACACTAACTACCCCGTCTAAACTACTTCCCTAGAGGAATGAAGGCTACACCTATCTTCAGTCGCTTACCGATTTCATTGCGCACTCCACCGGAATAGACGACGCGTGCCCCCCTCCCCCTAACCAAAGCAGGTGATCCACCCTTTACCTATGTGGAAAAAAATAGAATGGTTAAGAGCATAACTTACAACAATGGTTTACAACAGTCAAGTGTGCAGCACAGAAAAAATGTATATATAATAATAGAACTCACCAAATGAAACAACGCAACCTACCTGACACGCTCCAATCGACAAGTCCACATGTCACATAACAACAAGGAACTATACAATTGTGCAAACTAACGAGCCCCCATGTCATGTACAGAGGTCTATTGACCATACAAGATAGTAATCTGGGCAGGTGTTACATGAGCAAAAAACAACCCCCTCAGTAGAAAAATGCTTCTCAAACAGTCCCGGGTAGGCAGATAGTAAACAAAGACGTTTTCAAATGGTAAATAATATTTATTGTGGTGGGGCTTGAAACCCACGGCTTTCCCCAAAGGGAGGATGATGTTTATTTTAGAGGGGATTTAAACCCAGCACACACACAAAGGGAAAAAGGAAAGGGGAGACAAACAAGGCAGTATAAATAAATAAACAAAATTAGCGTCCACCGACGTTAAAACGTACCAGAGGTACAGGTCCACGCAAAGTGGCAATGCATACAGCCTACCAATATATATATATATACGGCTCCACTTGAATGAAGCAACATCAAAGAGGGCAGTGAAGTATCAGTCCACACTCAGTGGGAACAGGCACAAAGGCCAACAAAAGGACACTCACCCAGCTGGAGAAGTGGCACATAGGCCAACAATATATATATACAAACACAACAGTAGTTAACAATGGCAACCTCACTCTTCCCTAGTCGCTATCAATTGACAGAATGAGGCGCCGAGATGTGTGTGTGCCGTCAGGTATTTGACTACCCATCCCTCTTGAGCTGATTGCCAATCAGCTGTCATTCATTAGCAATCAGCACTCTTCAGTAGGGATGGGCAGCACCTGACAGGGAGAGAAGAGACAGCATTAGCTCTCATGTTTACACACACACACACATCATATACAAAACAACACATTAAATATACTAACCTGATGTTCAGAAGGTGTCATAAATACAGTAATAATGGTAATGACCAACCCACGTACCCAAGGTACGTCACAACAGGTACGACAGTACTGTGCTACATCGGACTTCAAACCGGGCCAAAATAAATGTTGAAGTATTCTGTTGTATGTTTTAGTGACTCCCAAGTGTCCAGACCAAGGGTGGTCATGGGCCAAGAACAGTACATGCTGACGATAAACTGCAGGGACAACAATCTGATAAACAGTGCTCCAGTCTGGCACCTGATCTGGTAGCCCTATCTCCGATTGTGCATGCTCTGCCAGTCTAGTACCATGGGACCTCCATGTACGCATCAAAACTCCTTCATCCACAAAATAAGAATGCAACTCTCTCCTCTGTTCTGTTTCAAGAGAAGAGAAACATTTTGCAAGAGAAGGGTCAGCCTTCTGGGCAGTAATTAGCATTTCACGAGTAACGGGTAACTTCAATGCGTCGGAACTAGTTACAGTTGTCTGTGGGGGTACCTTACTATGAGTCGGTGGTTTGTCAGCGGTATCAGAAGTTGGAGCCAGCAACTCCTCCCTGACAAAAGCTGAAGCAAAAACAGAGTCAGACAAATTAATTTCATCACCTCTCTTTTTCAATTGAGCCCAAGTGACAACACTTGCAGAAAAAACTTCAGGGAAGTTCTGTGACAAGTCATCAGGCAGAGAATCTGTGTCTGGGTGATCCAACACTTCCAGCACAGCGTTCACCTGTCCTCCAGCTAAATCATTTCCCATGATAAAGGAAATGCCTTTAACTGGCAAGGAAGGTCTCACCCCTATTTTAAAGAAACCAGTGACCAAATCAGATTGTACATGAATACAGTGTAACGGGGCTGGCACGAAACCCATCTCAATACCTTGAACTAGGACACTAGAACCACAGGAAGATTTCTCAGACAGAGGTAGTACATCAGAGAGGATAAAGGATTGTGAGGCTCCAGTATCTCGTAAGATCTGAACTGTACACTGATCTTTTGGATCCCCTGTCAAGGAAACTAAACCCTTGGAAGTAAATAGCCTGAAACAAGGATCGAGAACATCCTGATCATTGTGCATCTGTTGATCGGAATCAGGTGCCATTTTAATCAGACCAACCCCTTTGGGTTGTCTAAAGTTCTGAGAGGACGGTTGCTGCTTACGTTTCAATGTTAAACAGTCAGAAATAACATGACCAGGCTTATGACAGTAGTAACATGTCCGCTCCTCTTTTGAGCGTGGAGGTGGCATTCTTGGTCGGGGGTGTGTGAATTCTGAATGGTTGGGGACAGAATCATGGGGGAGAAACGAGTCACGCCTATCTACAAACACAGTTTAATGGGTTAGCGCAAACTCATCAGCTAATACAGCAGCTTGCTGCAGAGTGGACACTTTCTGCTCACTCAGGTAAATTACAATACGCTCTGGCAAACGATTCTTAAACTCTTCTAATAGAATGAGTTCTCTGAGAGAGTTAAGATCTGAGGCCTTGCTTGCTGCACACCATTTATCAAAGAGAGTTCCCTTCTCTCTAGCAAACTCTACAAAGGTCTGGTTGACAGCTCTCTTGTGACTGCGAAACCTCTGCCTATAAGCTTCGGGCACAAGCTCATATGCACGAAGGATGGCAGCCTTCATAGTATCATACAGTAAACTATCTTCTAGGGAAAGTGTTGAACAAACCTCTTGGGCTTTACCAGTCAATTTGCATTGAAGCAACAAAGGCCAGACCTCTCTTGGCCAGCGCAATGAAGCAGCAATAGGCTCAAACACATTAAAATAAGTATCAACTTCTGTCTCTCGGAACGGAGGCACCAAAGCAATGTGTTTACTTATATCAAAAGTGTGTGATGAATAAGCTGTGGAGGAGGACATACCCGGGCCTTGTGGAGGAGTCGGTGTAGCAGAGTTGGATCCACTCATTTGGTCTCCCAGCTCCAACTCCCGCAGTCTGAGCTCTTTTTCCACCTCAAGCTCCAACCTACGGATGTTAACAGCCCTTACATTTTCCGCCTCAAGCTCCATTTTACGAAGCCGATACTCCGCCTCACGTGCTTGTGCCTTCTCCTGAGCCTCCATCTGGAGACGGGCTATTCTAACCTTGACCTGGGCCCCTTCTCGAGACCCAGATGACACAGGAGAGGCCAAGTGAAAATGTGGCAATGTGACTCTCACACCTGCCTTTTCAGCACCATGGGCTTGCTCCTCAGAAGGCTGTGCTTCCGTAGGTTCACCAGGAGGACTTGCATGTTCATCAGAGACCACAGGTAAAACAAGCGTCCCCTGCTCCAACAGCTTATCTACCACAAGACACCTGATATCCTGCTTAAGATGCTTTTGTTGAACCGAGAGTTGAAAATGTGTGGCAATCTCCACTAAGTCTGCCTTGCGGCAGCTATCCAGCGCTTCCCAAGTAGGATTGCTCAAGAATTTCCCCAGATCAAAAGTACTAACTGCCATTATTATTATTTTTTTTACACAAATGCCATTTTTACACACAAATTAATTAATAACTATACAAGTGTAAACAAACACAGTTCACCAAATCCATCAACCAACAATTGAACACGGGTTACAAAATCCCGGATGAGCCCCCATTTATGTTACGACCCCTGTGAGTCTAAGGGTAAAGGGCTGTAACATAACAGTTGGTTGACAGAAAAGATGGACCACGTTTGTAAACAACAATGATATTTATTGATAGATGCAAAGGAAGCACATGTAGCTCAGGGGTGAGCCCAGGCCAAAACAACAAACAAACACCACTATACTCCAAATAAACCCAAATCTAATCTATGGTAAAAGAGATTACATTACCTAAACTACTCTTACCTAACCAAAACAGGAGAAAACAATATCCAAAGGAAATGGCAGCTCACCCCATCTGTGCTTCCTGAGAAAGAGAGAAAAACACATTAATAATACATAAAACAAAGGCAGAATATATACAAAAACAAACTATAACTAACAATGCTCTCTCTGTGGCCATACACACACAAGGAAATTTCCACTAAGCACCAAAGGCCAATAAACGAAATGCAATATTGTCAAAGGTACAGGTTACAAAATCACACTAGGCCTAGCCTCATGCCAGAGAGAGAGAAAGACTGAAGTGAGAAGCCATGTTTTAACAGGTGTGGGGTGATCCATGATTGGGTGGTGTTGATTGAGTGTTGGAGTCTGAAAAACCATCCACCAATCGGTGCTGTGTTGCTATAATGGAAGGATTGGCCTGGCAGGGACCAATGGTGAAGGGAACAATGGCTGGAGGGAGGAAACAAAATGGAGAACACACACACATGGAGACACACACTGGGGAATATATACATTGGGATGTAACAGTACCTCATTAAAAAGTACTACTGAATCACTACACAAAACCTAGCTCTGTGGTACCTCATTAAAAAGTACTACTGAATCACTACACAAAACCTAGCTCTGTGGTACCTCATTAAAAAGTACTACTGAATCACTACACAAAACCTAGCTGTGTGGTACCTCTTTAAAAAGTACTACTGAATCACTACACAAAACCATGCTATGTGGTAACCCTTTAAAAAGTACAACTGAATCACTACACAAAACCTAGCTCTGTGGTACCTCATTAAAAAGTACTTCTGAATCACTACACAAAACCTAGCTCTGTGGTACCTCATTAAAAAGTACTACTGAATCACTACACAAAACCTAGCTGTGTGGTACCTCTTTAAAAAGTACTACTGAATCACTACACAAAACCTTGCTCTGTAGTACCTCATTAAAAAGTACAACTGAATCACTACACAAAACCTAGCTCTGTGGTACCTCATTAAAAAGTACTACTGAATCACTACACAAAACCTAGCTCTGTGGTACCTCATTAAAAAGTACCACTGAATCACTACACAAAACCTAGCTGTGTGGTACCTCATTAAAAAGTACTACTGAAACACTACACAAAACCTAGCTCTGTGGTACCTCTTTAAAAAGTACTACTGAATCACTACACAAAACCTAGCTGTGTGGTACCTCATTAAAAAGTACTACTGAATCACTACACAAAACCTAGCTGTGTGGTACCTCTTTAAAAAGTACTACTGAATCACTACACAAAACCTTGCTCTGTGGTACCTCATTAAAAAGTACAACTGAATCACTACACAAAACCTAGCTCTGTGGTACCTCATTAAAAAGTACTACTGAATCACTACACAAAACCTAGCTCTGTGGTACCTCATTAAAAAGTACTACTGAATCACTACACAAAACCTAGCTGTGTGGTACCTCATTAAAAAGTACTACTGAAACACTACACAAAACCTAGCTCTGTGGTACCTCATTCTGAATCACTACACAAAACCTAGCTATGTGGTACCTAATTAAAAAGTACTACTGAATCACTACACAAAACCTATTCATGTGGTACCTCATTAAAAAGTACTACTGAATCACTACACAAAACCTAGCTCTGTGGTACCTCATTAAAAAGTACTACTGAATCAATACAGAAAACCTATTCATGTGGTACCTCATTAAAAAGTACTACTGAATCAATACACAACCTAGCTATGTGGTACCTCATTAAAAAGTACTACTGAATCACTAGACAAAACCTAGCTGTGTGGTACCTCATTAAAAAATACTACTGAATCACTACACAAAACATAGTTCTGTGGTACCTCATTAAAAAGTACAATTCACTACAAAAAACCTAGCTCTGTGGTATCTCATTAAAAAGTACTACTGAATCACTACACAAAACCTATTAATGTGGTACATCATTAAAAAGTACTACTGAATCACTACATAAAACCTAGCTGTGTGGTACCTCATTAAAAAGTACTACTGAATCACTACACAAAACCTAGCTCTGTGGTACCTCATTAAAAAGTACTACTGAATCACTACACAAAACCTAGCTGTGTGGTACCTCATTAAAAAGTACTACTGAATCACTACACAAAACCTAGCTCTGTGGTACCTCATTAAAAAGTACTACTGAATCACTACACAAAACCTAGCTGTGTGGTACCTCTTTAAAAAGTACTACTGAATCACTACACAAAACCTTGCTCTGTGGTACCTCATTAAAAAGTACAACTGAATCACTACACAAAACCTAGCTCTGTGGTACCTCATTAAAAAGTACTACTGAATCACTACACAAAACCTAGCTCTGTGGTACCTCATTAAAAAGTACTACTGAATCACTACACAAAACCTAGCTGTGTGGTACCTCATTAAAAAGTACTACTGAAACACTACACAAAACCTAGCTCTGTGGTACCTCATTCTGAATCACTACACAAAACCTAGCTATGTGGTACCTCATTAAAAAGTACTACTGAATCACTACACAAAACCTATTCATGTGGTACCTCATTAAAAAGTACTACTGAATCAATACAGAAAACCTATTCATGTGGTACCTCATTAAAAAGTACTACTGAATCAATACACAACCTAGCTATGTGGTACCTCATTAAAAAGTACTACTGAATCACTAGACAAAACCTAGCTGTGTGGTACCTCATTAAAAAATACTACTGAATCACTACACAAAACATAGTTCTGTGGTACCTCATTAAAAAGTACAATTCACTACAAAAAACCTAGCTCTGTGGTATCTCATTAAAAAGTACTACTGAATCACTACACAAAACCTATTAATGTGGTACATCATTAAAAAGTACTACTGAATCACTACATAAAACCTAGCTGTGTGGTACCTCATTAAAAAGTACTACTGAATCACTACACAAAACCTAGCTCTGTGGTACCTCATTAAAAAGTACTACTGAATCACTACACAAAACCTAGCTGTGTGGTACCTCATTAAAAAGTACTACTGAATCACTACACAAAACCTAGCTCTGTGGTACCTCATTAAAAAGTACTACTGAATCACTACACAAAACCTAGCTGTGTGGTACCTCATTAAAAAGTACTACTGAATCACTACACAAAACCTAGCTCTGTGGTACCTCATTAAAAAGTACTACTGAATCACTACACAAAACCTAGCTCTGTGGTACCTCATTAAAAAGTACTACTGAATCACTACACAAAACCTAGCTCTGTGGTACCTCATTAAAAAGTACTACTGAATCACTACACAAAACCTAGCTCTGTGGTACCTCATTAAAAAGTACTACTGAATCACAACACAAAACCTAGCTGCGTGGTACCTCATTAAAAAGTACTACTGAATCACTACACAAAACCTAGCTCTGTGGTACCTCATTAAAAAGTACTACTGAATCACAACACAAAACCTAGCTGCGTGGTACCTCATTAAAAAGTACTACTGAATCAATACACAAAACCTATTCATGTGGTACCTCATTAAAAAGTACTACTGAATCACTAGACAAAACCTATTTGTGTGGTACCTTGTTAAAAAGTACTACTCACTACACAAAACCTAGCTCTGTCGTATCTCATTAAAAAGTACTACTGGGGGGGGGGGGGGGGGGGTGGCTAGGCGAGCAATGGGGTAGCATGCTGTTCGTTCGAGCTCCCGTCGAGTCTCTATTTTATTTTAATTTAATAAGCTTACGGATTTACAAAATTTTGTGAATCTTACTCAGGGTATATTTGTTCAAGCCAGTGGACATTGTTTACACAGACAGATGGCAGCAAACCTACGTAAATACAAATACGTCCCAACTTCAAGCAGGCCTGAAAAAGCCTTGACTTCCAGTTCCAAGCCACCACCGTCCACACCGCCAAAGATGTCTGGCGTGGATACCACAGCCTTAAAGGCGGAGATTCTCCGCTGAAATCGGAACTCGCAGAGATAATACAATCGGAATTGAAAGGTGCACTTTCCAAAGAGTTCAACCTTATTAGAAATGATTTGAAAGCGATGAATGAGGAAATGCGAGGCTGTGTTGCGGCAATACGCGTGGACATGGACAAAATGGAGGTCTCAGTTAAGGACGTGGAAGGTGGTCTCTCGATGTGGTCAGACGAGGTGGTAACGTTACAAACCACAGTCGAAGACTTAAAGTCAGAGGTGACTGGTCTCAGAGGAAAGTGTGAGGATATGGAAGGAAGAATGAGGAGGTGCAACGTGAGGATAATTGGTGTGGCCGAGACGGATGGCTCAAGCTCCACAGCTTCGAAGGACGTGCTGCAAATGGATAATGAGATACTGGTCGACCGCTCGCACAGAACGCTGGGACCGAAGAGGAAAGACGGGAAGCCACGCGCCATTGTGGCTAAACTTCACTACTTCCAAGACTGTGTCGAAGTGTTGAGCCGGGCGCGCGCCCGGGCTCCATTACAGGCCAGCGGTGTGTCTATTGCGATCTTCCCGGACTATGCCGCAAGCGTCGCCAGAGCCAGGGCTGCATTCACGGAGGTGAGGAAGTTACTAGGCGGCCGACAGGACACCCGGTACGGCATTTTATTCCCAGCCCGATTTCGCATCACGTTCAAGAGAGAGAATAGAGAGTTCATTGAGGCGGGGGAAGCTATGGACTACGTCAGAAAGAACATTGTGCATGCAGCAACGGAGGAGGAGGTCGGGTAGGATACCCTTGGTACACACAATGTTAGCAGTCTCTAAAAAAGAAAGAGTGAAAGATTTGCGAGATACAGTTTGCTCTGCACATCATTATAAACCTTTTCGATCAGAAGAGGGAGATACTCAGATGTTTATATGTTGTATCTGTACCGTACAGATGTTGTGAATGATGTCTTGATCTCAAAGGGTTACTACTTGCCAGAGGGTCACTGTAAAATATGCTATTTAACGATCTAGTGTAATGATTCATCCAATCAGTCTCATGAATAACCACTGGTTACAATTATTAAGTTAGGTTACACAATCAACATCTAACAACTCTCTGATCCTATACCAACAGACCACATAGAAATAGGAGATGTTTAGGTGTGTACGAGCCACTTATAATATGCAGGTATGTGAATAAGGTATCGTTTTAACACCAACAGGACAATATTTGTATAGAGGCTACTGTAATGTCTACTGTGTGATAATTTATGTGTAGCATCACCTGCCTAGTATTGAGAAGGCACCACTAGACTAAGTAATTCACCAATCTCTCTAGACCATATATCAAGCTAAGTAATTCACCTACTTAGCTTCGAGAACTTGCCCACTGGTCATGGTTAAGCCATACGATTTATTTAACATCCAGCGGATCTCCAATCCTATACTAATAACCACTTATGAAGTGCAGGTGAGGTAGATAGTGTATCATTCTGGCCCCAATAGGACAACATATGTATGCACATATAGAGACATATGAGCATTTGCACACACGTCCACACTTACATTGACGCACACGCACACATTCCTAATGGATACATTCTCACATTTATGCTGATGCACATGCTCGCGCACATAATCTATACACTATCTAGACATATCACACACACGTGGGCGCATAGTACGCACATGCACAGACACACATACACATGTACACATGTACACATTACACAGATACATGGGCATAGACCCACACACTCGCTCCTACACACCCATACGCTTACACCCTGGCTGTGTCCATCCATGCACACACACACATAGGTACACGTGCATACAACTGCACGAGCACGGAAGGACATGCGCCCGGACACACACCCGTGTATAAACATGTTGATATGCGCACACTCCCACACCTCTTCCAACTTACTCTATATCACACAACCAGGCACTTTTTTTTTTGTGCTTAGCGGGGCACGTTGATCGCCCTTGCTAGGGAAGAGGTTGTTCTGCCTTACTTCGGGACCCGCTTAAAACCTGTTCCCCCGCACAGGGTCGGTACCGACCCCTTTTGACATTATGATCATATAGGCATATTTTTATGAGTGATGAAAATAATTTGTGATTTTAAAATCAATCGTTTTCAAGTATTAACATCACTACTATGTCACAAAAGCATGTAGAATGTAAAACGTTAGGTTGGCAATAGGTTAGCAATAGGTTAAAAGTGTCCTTATATCGTTTTAAGTTTTCAATTTGCGATCGTCTATCCGACCCGGAACCGGAAATGAAAATGTTGAACCATGGGAATTGTAGTTTTTTCGTAGAGGAGATTCATAGCTGTCGGCCAGCGTTGAAATTTCTCCGATCTACACTTCCTGTCACATACTATGGTGGTTCAAAGTTCAGCGTTCTGAATGAATCATATCAATGATTGTTATGATTCGCGATAATAAGCCACAAAAGGTAAAGTTTTTGACAAATATTGAAACACAGTCAGTTTCTCCACACTATTGTTAGCATGTAGGAACAATTAGATCTGAAATTAGTTTCAAAACGGTTACACTGTGGGGGAAATAAAAAAGTACAGTCGATTACAGTAAATATCAGTATCTGTTATTATGCACGCCTGGTGATACTAAATCCAAATTGAACTCGGGCATTTGAAAGATACTATATGTATATATATATATACATGTGCGAATTGGCTATAATAAGGTAATGTATAAGCATATATTCTATATTCTATAATAATATTTCAAATTGCATTGGTCCGGATGGGAGAATTCAGTACTGTATATACAGAACCTTCGGTTTTATCATCTTCCCTTTTGTACACATGATCTCAAGAGGGTACTGAACGAGGTCAGTGGCAGTTTTTTAAGTCTGGTCATTATTATCATGGTGTTATTCACTGTCAAAGATGAAAAGAAAAATCATCATTCATATTTTCCTTTGTTTCATCACAATTTAAGCAAGCCTAGTAATAGACACAATATTTCTGACACTGAGAATACATTCACTGAGGTCCATAGATGTATACCTAGATACCAAGAATATGCAAATAGCCCTTGTAGAAGTGGAGCAATATTCCATTTACCTAGGTATACATTTTATGCAGATTTTCACCTGGGGTGGAACAGGTGTGATATTGCTAATATTAATATACTACGGTTATGCTTGACGTTTACCATCGCCACCTATATAATTGTACCCGGTTGGGTGCATTCCACTAGACAGTGGAAGATTCTATATATACCAAGATCTGAGTAAAGATTTTTTACTTTTACTTTTCCTTTCTTTCCCCTTATTATTATTATTATTATTATTATTATTATTATTATTATTATTATTATTATTATTATTATTATTATTATTATTATTATTATTATTATTATTATTATTATTATTATTATTATTATTATTATTATTATTATTATTATTATTATTATTATTATTATTATTTGTTCTCTCCTAAGAGGCTCGACGGGGGTCTGAGCGGCAGGCTCTATAGATAGAGAACCTCCAACACAAGCACATTATGTGTGGATTCATTTCTGAAGGGTACTTAGGACACCTTGCTTTTATGGGTGTCAGGGGGGGGGGGGGGTTACCAGACTTGTACATTCAACATGCTTAATCGATCAGATGTCTGTTTTGTTTTTCACCTGCAGCTGTGCTGAGCTCTCTCTAGGTTCCAGATGCATGGCCTCTCTCATCTACTATGATCGACATGGGTGATACCATAGGGCTGGAAGGGTGCTCAGTCAATTTCGTGAGTTGGAATGTTAAATCACTCAACCACCCAGTAAAGCGTGAGAAGATACTTACACATTTAAAACAACTCAATGTAGACATAGCGTTTTTACAGGAGACACACTTAAAAACTGCGGACCATGCTCGACTGAGGGGGGGTGGGTGGGACAGATGTATCACTCCAACTTCCACACAAGGGCCAGAGGAGCAGCCATTTTGATAGATAAAAACACGCCATTTACTATGTCAAGTGTAGAGGCCAACCCTGCAGGGCGCTATATTATAGTGGTGGGGAAACTGCATTCATTTCCGGTCATTCTGGCTAATATCTACGCACCAAACTGAGACAACCCTTCGTTCTTCACCAGCCTTTTTTCTCGCCTACCAGATATGACCTTGCACCATCTCATACATCCAGAGGATACTTTTTCCCCGGTCCATAATACCTTCTCGCGCATAGACAGCTTTCTCCTGGATAAGAGACTCCTTCCCCTCGTAACCAAATGCGAATACGGAGCGATAGTTATCTCAGACCATGGTCCCTTAGTTATGAAAATGAGTATCCCGAATACACGGCTCTGCCACAGCCAGTGGAGACTCAACCCGTTGCTCCTGTCGGAAGAAGCCTTCACAAACTTCATCACCTCGGAAATTACATTATTTCTCTATATTAATAAGACTCCGTTTAACCATTTGGGAATCACTGAAGGCGTACTTAAGGGGGCAGGTGATTTCATCTTGCGCCAACCAAAAGAAGATAAACACGGCACGCCTTAAGCAACTGACGGACGATATTTTGGAGCTAGATAGACTACATAGCCACTCGCCATCAACCGACACGTTGAAAAAACGTATATCGTTGCGAACTGAGTTTGACCTCCTGTCAACACGACAGGCTGAGTACCTCATTACTAAAACGCGACAGGGGTACTATGAACATGGGGAGAAGGCCGGACGGATACTTGCCCATCAGCTGCGACAAAGAACTGCCAACCAGTCCATCCCCACTATCAACGACGAGCGGGGCTCAAAAGCCACTGACAACCTTAAAATTAATAAAAGCTTTAAATCTTTCTACCAATCGTTATACACCTCGGACTCGCAAGTGGGGCCCTCCACGCTGCTAGCCGTATTTTATGAATCATTCTCAACAAATTATCTTCCTCCGACCATGCGCCAAGCTGTTATCTCCTTAATCCTTAAGAAAGACAAGAATCCACTGGAATGCGGCTTGTTCCGTCCAATTTCCCTCCTTAACGCCGATGTCAAGGTTCTCGCTAAGTTTCTGGCCCGTCGCCGGACCAAACAGGCTTCATCAAGAATCGGTACTCTTTCTTTAATATCAGACGCCTCCTAAATATCCTGTATAGCCCCTCTCCACCCGGAACACCTGAGGTGGTCCTCTCCCTTGATGCGGAAAAAGCGTTTGATCAGGTGGAGTGGAACTCAGTGGCGAATCCTCATGGAAGCCAACGGAAGCCAGGCCTCCCTATAAAAATATGAATTCATATCAAATATGAAATATAAAAAAAAAAAAAAAAAAAAATTATATTATATGGTTTACAATAATAATAAAAAATCATTATTTTTCATCTGTGTTATATATATATATTTTTTTAATGTCTCTCTTCTCCTTCTCACTCTATCTAACTCACTGCAGCAGAGGAGACTGGAGAGGAGGCAGGGGGGAGGTGTCTTTCTCCAGCCTCCCCATGTATGTGGACTCCAAAACCAATACTAGCCAATCAGATTCGAGCTGACTAAAGCCATGCCCACACCTTAAAACAGGCCTGTCAGTAGTCTGGCCTCCCCTCTGCACATTTGAAAATTTTATTAACCAGTGACTGCTCCCACGGGCCGAATATTGCCCCGATCCTCGCGAGATTAAATCCACGGGTACCTCTCGGCGTGCCGAAGCTTTTCCTAAATCACTTCCATCATCGAAAACGAGGGGAAAAGGTCGGCTTGCAACCCTGAAAATGTTGCATGATTTTAAAAACGCTGTATTAAGTGAGCCTATTATGGGCTCCACGCGAGCTTTCTATCGTGGGAACATCTGGGCGTCCCGCAACTTTTACTCATTCACATGTAGCCCTGAAAATGGTTAAAAAAGGAAAGCCGAAAGCGTGGAATAAACTCGCCGAAACGGAAAGGTGTCCCACGGGCGCGCCGTGATTCCGATCCGCGTGAAAACATTCACGGCCATAGAGGCGCGCAAAATCGTGCAAGGAAAAATCTGACCAAAAATGAACCAATGCTCC
>NC_140167.1:192661517-192716517 GCF_963971535.1 Notolepis coatsorum | reverse complement strand
AGAGAACACAGATCCTGTCACAGCCTATACTGAGTGCCTGCTCGATTTACCAAAGACAGGCTTGTGTGGCAATTCCAGGTGTAGGGGTGGCAGAATAAACAACACACAGACAGGTTGCAGTTCCCAAAATCATGCTCTTTATTTTCTATTCAAATAATAATTGGTTGCTGGCGGTAATCTGTCGGCCGGGCGGCGTCTCCGCTCTGTGGCCTTTTGCCTTGCGCTGCTACGGGGGACTGAGAGGAGGCTCCTCGGCTCCATTAAGTCCCCCCTCCCCAACAAGCGCACCGCGCCGTGATTCGCTAATCACCTAATCACTCTGATGGGTCTCTAGTGACAGGTGCGTCCGGAAGCGGACGCCCAAACATGGGCAGCGCCCAGCCATTGGGTCGCCACATAGCGCCCATCAATCACCAAGTCCAGGGGTGGCTTGGGGTTGCCACAGTACCCCCCCTCCAGCTCCGACCGTCGGGGAAGAGCGTCCGACGCCCAACAGGCATCCTTCCTGGAGAGGGCGTCTGCGTTGCCATGCGCCACCCCTGACCTGTGAATGACAGAAAAGTTAAACGATTGCAACTCCAGAAACCATCGAGTCACTCTGGCATTGGTCCCCTTTGTCTTGGCCATCCAGACGAGGGGGGCGTGATCCGTCACCAGCGTGAAGCGCCGCCCCAGCATAATAACGGAGCGTCTCCAGTGCCCACTTAATTGCCAGACCTTCGCGCTCCACCGCAGAATAGTTGCGCTCGTGTGGCAGCAGCTTCCTGCTCACATATAAGATTGGATGTTCCTCACCCTCCAGTTGCTGGGAGAGGACCGCTCCCAGTCCCACCTCTGATGCATCTGTCTGTACCGTCATCTCCTTGTTGAAGTTCGGGGAGACCAGCACCGGTCCCGAACAGAGGGCAGTCTTGAGGTCCTCGAACGCCGCCTCCGCCTCCGGTGTCCACTTCACCGTGAACGGCCGCCGCGCCTGGGTCAGATCTGTGAGGGGAGCAGCGCGAGCAGCGAAGTTAGGGATAAACCTCCTATAATAGCTCGCTAGCCCATTAAATGTCCTGACCTGCTTCTTGGTTAAAGGGCGAGGCCACTCCCTTATCGCATCAATTTTCCTCTTCTGCGGTTTTACATTGCCCCGGCCTATTGTGAACCCCAGGTACTCTGCCTCTTCTAGTCCCAGCCTGCATTTCTTTGGGTTGGCGGTGAGACCCGCCTCCCGGAGGGCACCCAACACCGCTCTCACCTTTTGGAGGTGGGTGTCCCAATCTGATGAGTGAATGATAATGTCATCGAGATATGCGGCTGCATAATCCCGATGGGGCCGTAGTACTCTGTCCATCAGCCTCTGAAAGGTAGATGGCGCCCCATGCAGGCCAAACGGGAGAACTTTATAATGAAACAGCCCGTCTGGGGTGGAGAAAGCCGTCTTCTCCCTCGAGGCGGGTGCCAGAGGGACTTGCCAATACCCCTTCGTTAGATCTAGTGTTGTGATAAACCTGGCCAGGCCCAGTCTATCAATGAGCTCATCCACTCTAGGCATGGGGTAGGCGTCAAACTTTGAAATGTCATTAAGCTTCCTGAAATCATTGCAGAACCTGGTTGTTGAGTCGGGTTTCGGCACTAAAACAATAGGACTGGACCACCCGCTATGAGACTCCTCAATCACTCCCATCTCCAGCATGACCAGCACTTCTCTTCTTACGGCCTCTCTTTTTGCCTCTGGGATACGATAGGGCTTCAGCTTTACCTTGTCTCCCGGGCTGGTAATGATGTGGTGCTGGGCCAATGTGGTGCGGCCCGGCGTGGCCGAAAACACGTCCCGGTTCTGTTGGACCAGCTCCCGAAGCTCCTGCCGTTGGGTCGGGGACAACTGTTCCCCGATGGGAACATCGGCCGCCTCTGCCACCTGCTGCGCAAAAGGGGGGAGAGGGGGGGGCGAGAGCAACACATCCCGGGCATGCCATTTCTTCAACAGGTTAACATGGTATAACTGTCGATGCTTCCTACGGTCGGGCTGGTGGACCTTGTAGTTGACGGGACCCACTTTCTCGATTATGTCGTAGGGTCCCTGCCATTTGGCTAGGAATTTGCACTCTGCTGTCGGAACCAGTACTAGGACCCGGTCCCCCACATTAAACTCCCGTGGCTGTGCGCCCCGGTCATAAATGCGCTTCTGTACGTCTTGGGCCTGTTGCATATGTTCTCTCACCACTGGCCAGAGCGCCTTCATCCTGTCTCTCATTACCTGCACATGCTCTATGAGAGACCGGTGGGGCGACGGCTGTTCCTCCCAAATCTCCTTTGCGATGTCCAGGAGACCCCGCGGCTTGCGGGCGTAGAGCAGCTCAAATGGCGAGAAGCCAGTGGAAGCCTGTGGGACCTCACGCACAGAGAACATCAGAAAGGGCAACAACTGATCCCAATTCTTCCCATCCTTCTCCATCACCTTTCTTAGCATGCTTTTCAGTGTTTTGTTGAAGCGCTCGCACAGCCCATCCGTCTGTGGATGGTATATGGAGGTTCGCAGCTGTTCCACTTTCATTAGTTTGCACATTTCTTTCATGACCCGCGACATAAAGCACGAGCCCTGATCAGTGAGAATAGAGTCGGCAATTCCCACCCGACCAAACAAATGAAAGAGCTCCCGTGCCACAATTTTGGCCGTCACCGTGCGTAACGGGATGGCTTCGGGGTAACGTGTTGCATAATCTATGATTACCAGTATATACTGGTGGCCTCGGGACGATTTGACTAGAGGGCCCACCACGTCGAGGGCAATTCTTGAGAATGGGGTCTCAATGATGGGCAGCGGGATCAGAGGATTTTTATATTGTACCTTTGGTGCTGCGCGTTGACACTCTGGGCAGCTCCTGCAGTAGTCCTCTACCGCTCTCTTCATGCCCGGCCAATGGAAACGCGCCTTTATGCGCTCCATGGTTTTGTCCACGCCCAGGTGCGCTCCGAGGATATGTGAATGCGCTAGCTGGAGTACAGTGGGAATAAAGAATTTCGGCACCAGCAATAGATCTTTAACCTCATCATTCTTTTTTACGACTTGGTACAGCAATTGTCTTTTTATTGCAAAGTGAGGATATGACAGGTTACTCACCCCCTCCACTGGATTTCCATCTATGGTTTTGATATTCGCCCGGGCCTGCGTTAGGTTTGGGTCTTCCAGCTGGGCCGTTCCGAACTGACCCGCCAGGTCCCTCCCCACCTCGTCCGCCTGGGGGAACTCGGCAAATGGATCCTCGTCACTGCTATCCGTCTCGGGGCCCGCTTGGGGCGCCGGCGCGTCGTCACCCACACCTGATGCCGTCTCCGTCTCACTCCCCGGTATATTCAGGGGTTCCGGCGCGTCGTCACCCACATCTGATGCCGTCTCAGTCTCACTCCCCGTTACGTTCAGAGCACACACCTTCGGCTGACGTAACCCTTTCCTCTTCCTCGGTTTACCCGTAGAGGGTGGGGTGCGCGGGGAGATGACGGCTGAGCACAGCTGGCGATACAGGGGGCAGTCTCGACCAATCAGCAGCGCTACCGGCAGGTTGGGTATCACGCCGGCTGTCATCGAGCAGACCCCCTTGGTGGTTGTCAGGGTGATCTGCGCTGTAGGATACAACTTTGTGTCCCCGTGCACACAGGACACTGACACTTGCGGAGCCTCTGCGTCGCAGTGTGCCAAATGGGGCTGAACCAGCGTTATGACACTACCCGAGTCCAGGAGCGCTACGGCATCTTTGTCGTTGACGCGCACGGGTAAAAGTGTCGCTGATGTTTCCTTATGGGCCCAACAGGCTGCGCCATAATTGCACGTCTTTCCGCGGGGGTCTGAAGCTGCCGCCGATGGCATGGACACATCCCGGCCTGGGCAGTTCCACGAGAGATGCCCGGGCTCGCCGCAGTCATAGCAGCGTCTTTGGTCCTGGTCGAACAGCTGTCTTCTTCGGGGTAGTTCGGGATCACATGCGTTCCCTACCCGGCCCCTTGGGCTGGGCTCGTCGGGACCCCTCCTTGTTCTCGGCCGCTCTGGCTTTTCCCCTCGCCCCCCTTTGAGTAACTCCCGCGTTACCTGGTGGGCCTCCACAATATTCACTAGCTGCTCCACGGAGCGGGGGTCCGCTTGACTCGCCTGCTTCTTCGTGTCATAAGGGAGGGCTCTGACAAAGCGGTCCATAACAATCCGTTCCAAGACCGTGGGCCCTCCGGGGTCGGTCATTAACCAGGCTCGGCTTATGCGGACTAGGTCGTGCATCTGGGAGCGCGGGGAGGCCTGTGCGTCATACACCCAGTCATGGAACCGCTGCGCACGGGACTGCAGACTATGGCCGTAACGGGACAAAATCTCCTGCTTTAGCCGAGTGTAGTTCTCGGCTTGCTCCGGTGGCAGGTCCTGGTAGGCCTTTTGCGCATTACCCGACAGGAAGGGGGCCAGCAGTCCCCCCCAGTCGTCCTCTGGCCAGCCCTCCCGGCCGGCGGTGCGCTCAAACGCTAGGAGATAGGCTTCTATATCCTCCTGCTCCGTCAGCTTGGGGATGAAGCGCCCGGGGTTAGGCCGCGTCCCTGCGGCCCCTTCGTCCCGCCGGTGAGAGGCCATCCGCTGGAGCTCCGCGTGGATCATCCCCGTCTGTTTCCTCTGTTCTTGCAGGGCCTCTTCGTGCCGGGTCTGTTGTTCCAGGCTCGCCTGTACGAGCTGCTGCACCAGCGCGTCCATGCTTCTTTTCGTTATTAAATATATTTTTTTTTAATTTCTTTTATTCTACTTCGATAAAGTCTATTGTTGTTTATTCCGCACCCCTGATTGCCAGTAGACTATGCCCGCATTCTCCACCACTGTGGCAATTCCAGGTGTAGGGGTGGCAGAATAAACAACACACAGACAGGTTGCAGTTCCCAAAATCATGCTCTTTATTTTCTATTCAAATAATAATTGGTTGCTGGCGGTAATCTGTCGGCCGGGCGGCGTCTCCGCTCTGTGGCCTTTTGCCTTGCGCTGCTACGGGGGACTGAGAGGAGGCTCCTCGGCACCATTAAGTCCCCCCTCCCCAACAGGCGCACCGCGCCGTGATTCGCTAATCACCTAATCACTCTGATGGGTCTCTAGTGACAGGTGCGTCCGGAAGCGGACGCCCAAACATGGGCAGCGCCCAGCCATTGGGTCGCCACATAGCGCCCATCAATCACCAAGCCCAGGGGTGGCTTGGGGTTGCCACACTTGCCACTAGATTTAACAACTAGATCAGACTTGCCACTAGATTTATCAACTTCAGACTTGCCACTAAACAGACCACTAACTATCAGTGATCAAAGTGAAAATATTGACTCACCAGGTGAGTCAAATGCACATTTTGAAAGTATAGCTGGGGATGACGAAATTGAACCTGAACATGTCTTTGACAGTGATGAGCATAATGAAGATTTCCTCATGACAAGTTTAAAATATTGGGCAACATCCTATTCAGTCTCTCTGGTTGCACTATCATCTTTGCTGGCCTTTTTGAAGATGTTTCACCCCACCCTTCCTAAAGATGGAAGAACATTGCTAGGAACACAAAAACATGTGCCTACCACTAAGATTGAAGGGGGAGAATACTATCATTTTGGTTTAGTCAAAGGGGTGCTTTCACAGTTGGCATGTTTGATTTTACCGGCAACTCTGACAACTCTTAATTTACAGTTTAATATAGATGGTTTACCTTTATTCAAAAGTTCTAAACTTCAGTTTTGGCCCATACTTGGAAGTCTCAAATGTGACTACACAAAGTCCCCATTTGTTGTTGGCATTTTTTGTGGTCTAAGCAAGCCAAAGAGTGTTTTTGAGTACCTAGAGCAGTTTGTCAAAGATCTTCAGAATGTACTGTCTAATGGCATTATTTATAATGACAAGCAATTTGATGTACAGATTTCTTCTTTCATTTGTGATGCCCCGGCTAGAGCTTATATTAAGCAGACCAAGGCATTTAATGGCTATTCTGGTTGTGACAAGTGTTTTCAGGAGGGTGTATGGAGAAATAAAATGACATATCCTGAAACAAAAGTCAGACTTAGGACAGACTCCAGTTTCTCAGACATGGTTGATGAGGCACATCACAATGGGACGAGCCCTTTAACAGGTTTAGTTAAGATGGTTTCTATGTTTCCAACTGATTACATGCATCTCTGTTGTCTCGGAGTTACAAGGAAACTGCTTAATATATGGTTAAAGGGGAAGAATTTGGCAACAAGGGTCCCTTCCAAAACTGTACAAGCCATTTCAGGTAAACTGCTAAAGCTACGTCCCTACATGCCTTGTGAATTTAACCGTAAACCAAGGGAACTGTCAGAGTTAGATCGCTGGAAAGCTACTGAGTTGCGATCCTTCATGTTGTATTGGGGTCCTGTTGTTTTGAAGGATTCCCTCCCCAGTGAGCTGTATGACAACTTCATGTTGTTTTCTGTTGGAATGTACTTGTTGCTGTCCCCTAGTATTTCTGAGGAAATGTTGGCCTTTGCGCACAAGTTGATGGTTTCTTTTGTTGAACACTTTGGGACAGTGTATGGAAGAGGTGAAATTGTGTACAATGTACAACAGCTTATTCATTTGGCTGAGGAATACAGGAAGTTTGGCACTCTAGATAATATCTCAGGATTCCCTTTTGAGAACTATCTTGGACAAATTAAGCATCTTCTACGCAAGCCACATCAGCCTCTACAACATGTAGTGAAAAGGTTGTCTGAAATTCCACATGTTGGATCCCCATGTCCCACAGATGATCCAATTTTGCGTAATATTCACACTGATGGGCCTGTCCCCCCACAGTTTACTTCTTCACAACAGTACAGGAAGGTCTCCACTCATCGGTTTACTTTGTCCACAAAGAAAGGAGACAATTGTATTGAGGTTGGAGATGGATTTGCATTAGTAGAGAATATTCTTAAATCAGAGGAAGAGGTATATATAATTTACAGAAAGTACAGACACAAACAGCCATACTACATGTATCCCTGTGAATCATCATACATTGGTACATACAAGGTCAGTGGCTTGCAAGAAGATATAGGGATAGGTAAACTTCGCTATATCAAGCGCAAATGTCTTCTCTCTCCAGACGGAGATGGTGCCATTGCAATACCACTACTTCATTTAACAGCATAACCATACTGCCCTACAAAGCTAAAGTGCAGTAACTATATTGACACACTGACTCTAACGTCGGATTTCGGGGCATAACTTACCTCATTAATAAATAGACAATTAGTACAATATTACATGTACACAGATAACATGTTTGGCTGCCCAATTGAAACGCTTAAAGGAAAACTCCAACATTTTGTGAAATTAGCTTATTTAACATCTTCCCTGGAGTTGGACAAGAAGATGCATACCTTTTTCGTCTCTCTGCATGCTTTGGGCTTAGGGAACGCCTGGACCGTTAGCCTAGCTTAACTTCATCACTGGAAGTGGGGCAGACATCTAGCCTAGTTCACTACAGTCAGGAAATATACTCCAAATACAACTCCCAAACGTTCCTGTAAACATGTTGTGACCTGTGTGTTTACCCCGTCTCCCAGTCACACAAGTCACACGAGTCTCCCAGTCACATGAGTCTCGTGTGACTGGGAGACTTGTGTGACTTGGAGACTTGTGTGACTTGTGTGACTTGGAGACTTGTGTGACTTGTGTGACTTGGACTTGTGTGACTTGTGTGAATTGTGTGACTTGGAGACTTGTGTGACTTGGAGACTTGTGTGACTTGTGTGACTTGGAGACTTGTGTGACTTGTGTGACTTGGACTTGTGTGACTTGTGTGACTTGTGTGACTTGTGTGACTTGGAGACTTGTGTGACTTGGAGACTTGTGTGACTCGTGTGACTTGGAGACTTGGACTTGTGTGACTTGTGTGACTTGGAGACTTGTGTGACTTGGAGACTTGTGTGACTCATGTGACTTGGAGACTTGTGTGACTGGGAGACTTGTGTGACTTGGAGACTTGTGTGACTCGTGTGACTGGGAGACGTGGACTTGTGTGACTTGTGTGACTTGGAGACTTGTGTGACTTGGAGACTTGTGTGACTTGTGTGACTTGGAGACTTGGGCTTGTGTGACTGGGAGACTTGTGTGACTTGGAGACTTGTGTGACTCGTGTGACTCGTGTGACTTGGACTTGTGTGACTTGTGTGACTTGGAGACTTGTGTGACTCGTGTGACTTGGAGACTTGGACTTGTGTGACTTGTGTGACTTGGAGACTTGTGTGACTTGGAGACTTGTGTGACTCGTGTGACTTGGAGACTTGGACTTGTGTGACTTGTGTGACTTGGAGACTTGTGTGACTTGGAGACTTGTGTGACTCATGTGACTTGGAGACTTGTGTGACTGGGAGACTTGTGTGACTTGGAGACTTGTGTGACTCGTGTGACTGGGAGACGTGGTAAATACACAGGTCACAACATGTTTACGGGAACGTTTGGGAGTTGGATTTTGATTGTATTTGGAGTATATTTCCTGACTGTAGTGAACTAGGTTAGATGTCTGCCCCACTTCCAGTGATGAAGTTAAGCTAGGCTAACTGTCCAGGCGTTCCCTAAGCCCAATGCATGCAGAGAGACGAAAAAGGTATGCATCTTCTTATAACTCCAGGGAAGATGTCAAATAAGCTAATTTCACAAAATGTTGGAGTTTTCCTTTAAATGCTTCAAAAATGCAATGTGTGTGGACTAATTAGGAGGCGGCTGTTACAAAGGGTCAGATTAAACCGAATATATATATTTATTACTTGAGATATATTGTATAGTATTTGTATATCGTCTGATATCCCTTGTATATTCTTTGTACATATACACGGAATATCCCTTTACCTAGTACAGGCCAGACCATAATATTCGTTCTCCTATTGGACAGCGACCCCCCTAGGCGCCACGGCCATACCCCCAATGTCTAGTTCAAAGTCACCGCTAAGACGTATAAATACGTTGCAGGTGGATACAGCAGTTAGTTACCCCAATAAGTTGAAGCCTTCACAACGATACAACGTGCTGTGAAGTGTGCCCGTTTTGCCCCAAAATAGAGCCTTGAGACCGCGTGCAAATTGATAGCTGAAGTGTCAGAGTTTAAAGCTGTATCGTCGAGTTCGACCTATTCTATTATTAAGTATTAGTCTATTATGTATAGTGTATCGTGCGGCTACCGTTCTACAGTGACCAGCATTAACAACGTTTCCTCGTACCAGCTAGTGTGCTTATCCAGGCTGGGCTGCTTACCCTGGCGCTTTCACCCGAGGAGCCCTAGACGAGAACCGTGTGGATATGTACACTGGATAACCTACACCGACAACTACAGACAGAAATAAGGCTGGTACTATAGATTATTCACCTTACGTATAAATACGTTGCAGGTGGATACAGCAGTTAGTTACCCCAATAAGTTGAAGCCTTCACCACGATACAACGTGCTGTGAAGTGTGCCCGTTTTGCCCCAAAATAGAGCCTTGAGACCGCGTGCAAATTGATAGCTGAAGTGTCAGAGTTTAAAGCTGTATCGTCGAGTTCGACCTATTCTATTATTAAGTATTAGTCTATTATGTATAGTGTATCGTGCGGCTACCGTTCTACAGTGACCAGCATTACCAACGTTTCCTCGTACCAGCTAGTGTGCTTATCCAGGCTGGGCTGCTTACCCTGGCGCTTTCACCCGAGGAGCCCTAGACGAGAACCGTGTGGATATGTACACTGGATAACCTACACCGACGACTACAGACAGAAATAAGGCTGGATTATATTAGTTTAGGACGGTATGGGAATGGCTTGTAAGGAGAGATCATTATGAGTACCGTAAATTCTCATTTCAGCCCTTTGAAGATGAATGGTGAGGTGGTGCTGTGGTCAGTTGTACAGTTCCCAAATGGTGGGACAGCAGTAGTTCTAGAGAGCTGGTTTAATGCTAAAGACCAGACTGTGTTATGGCCCCCTAAACACATAAAGCTCACAAAAGCCCTTTGAGATGGACTGCAACCAGATGATAAATGGATCACCTATAAGGATGTACGTGAGCTTACTACGTGTGGTGAGTATTTCGTGCAACACATACACAAAAAGTGAGGACGCAAATTGTGACGATGCACATATGATAAGAGGTACATATATTTTTTCGTTAAACACTGGACTGCAGATATGTTAATTGTCATTTTCTCTCTGCTCTTTCCAGAGACCCATGATGAGGCCAAAAAACGAGAGACCAAGTACACCTCAACTATGTGTCCAACCTCTGAAATTGAATCTGAGGACGAAGGAGATCTCCGCCAGAAAAGAAGATCCAGGTACAGTGTTCACTTTGTTAAAGGGACAAGTCTCCCTAGGGTGTTGTAAATAATGGCACTGCTGTTGTAGTTGCAAGTAGTGCTAAAAGGATAACACACAGTGGCCTGAGGGCCTATGTATTCAGACTTTAGCCTTGACTAATAAACGTAGTATCATAACTACATTTATTTATATGTGTGTATATATATACTTTTTTTTAGGCCAAATCAGCAGTATGTGCACTCGGACTCTGACTCGAGTGGCGACGCCAAAAGAAAACGTTTTGCCAAAGCACCTGATGTGGGTTTCCCAGGTATTGATGCAATGCATTTATTTTATATAGGCACTTTGGAAATGATCACTGCTACAGTTAATAATAATAATAATAATAATAATAATAATAATAATAATAATAATAATAATAATAATAATAATAATAATAATAATAATAATAATAATAATAATAATAATAATAATAATAATAATAATAATAATAATAATAATAACAGTTAAACAAATTAGTCTGACCATGTACCGACAAATTGAGCATTTTAATTTGATTGGACTTCTGCATTTCTTGCAGTTATTCTATAGTTGGCCCAAAATATATACATTGTGAATAACATGCCAACTAAAATATGTTGTAGGACAGACTCCAAAATCGAGCCGGTCTCGTAAGGCGCTAAGATCCGGCAACCCTCCAGTTGTTGGCCAAGAGCCTACAATGAATGGTATGTTGCTATGAATGTTAAAATGCCAACTAGATGACTGTTTAAACATGATTTGTAGCATCTTCAATTCTCACCCTGGCTTACCTTTTTTAGATTCTTTGGATGGTGGCATGATCTACAGCTATTTAGATTCGTTGCAGACTCCTGATCCAAATAACAGTAAGTGAACCCATATCTGTGTTCTTGTGAGGAGCTTGCTGGCAGGTCGCTGGCATCATGCATGCAACAGAATACATGTTTACAATGTGCATGCCAGCCCACTACAAAAATTCAAAGCCTTCACAACTTGCAAGCAATGTCACAATAAAAATGTGTAGTTGTACATAATGCTTTTATATTGAGCACAATTTCCACCATGTTTGAGTCGCAACTTATTTTACATTTCCCCTTTGTAGATCTGGTTACTAGCAACTACCGGCAATCGCTAACTCAACATAATGGTGAGTTATCAAGCAATCTCATAACATAATATTCTGGCATGTTTAAAATATCTGTATTGTCTCGCATTGTCTTTGATATTTTTATTAAAGTAGTATTTGGCAGTGCACGTGAAATCAACTGAATGGAAATCAAACATTTTCTCACATGGGGGATTACAATAGCGTCATTTGCTAATAACTTTGTGTATTTCCTACTGTGTTTCAGCCGAGATGCCAGGATTTGATATTGTACAGTATCACCAGCAGCAGCAGGCCTCACATGTCCAGCAGCTGCAAGATCGACAAAGTGCAAGTAGTGGTATGATACTGTACTCTTTCAGTAACAGTGTTTTGAGAGACAGGGATACAACTCCTTACACCCCTTCCTGACATAGAGCGACGCGAGCGAGCGAGAAAAAGTGATTAAAATGTATTCGTTTCAATCAGACTATCCTGACCTGCCGCGAGCGACAGTGAACTGAGCAGCGATGTCGTTCACCCCTCAAATATTCGCTCGCTGTGTCTCTAGTTGAGCGATTATGCGGCCGAGTCCCGCCCCTAAACACTTTTTATTGGTCGAGAATCCAGGTAACACACACTCGGACACGCGCTGCGTCATATCAGGACAGTGTCGTGTGCGATTTCGTCTCCAGTTCGCTCGCTTGCTGCCTGTCAGGAACCGGTGTTAGTGATTATGACATGTATGTTAATTTGACTGACAAGTCAGATTTTGTATTTTTAAATATAATGATTTGTTTCTACAGGGATGTCGGGATGCAGCTCGGGGCAATACTACAGTCCCCCTGGTCTCTCACAAAATGGTATGCCATTTTAGAGGGAACTACCACCAGTTTGATCCAATGCAGTCAAACTATAGTGAAATATATAACTATGATTTTGTTTCTACAGCGATGTCAGGACACAGCTCAGGGCAATCTGGTGTTTCACAGCGTAGACAGATGGCCGGCGATGACGGGCAGCTTATGAAAGGCAAGTCTATTGGACATCGTGTAATTCCTCGTGTGATTTGCTGCTTATTTTTATTTCTCACTTAATGATTTTAACTCTTCTTCTGAAGACCTTACCATCCAGAAGAATAATTCAATGCTTGCTGAATTACTTGTCGTGGTGAAGGATCTATCGAGAGATGTGCAGTTCATCAAGACCGAGTTGGCTGAGGGCAACATATCTGGTGGGACCAGGGGACACGGGGTGGCCACCACAACCACTATGCTCCCCTTCCAGCTGCCAATCGCCAGTGAACAAGACTTCAATGAGGCAGAATCATTACTGATGGAGCAATCAGTCCGTCAAAAGATGGTAATTTATTGAACTGCATTCATTTATCAAATGTAGATCGTTTCAGTGTGGTCTTGTTCAGGGGAAAAATGTGTTTAGCACTTTCTAGTTCAAAACGTGTTAGAGCTTGTATATCTGCTATTTATGAAACGTTTTGAAATTGTTCAAATATACCGTTTACATATGGACAGGAGGGTTAATGTGGTTAAACCTAATGACTGGCATGGGCTGGAATATCAGTGCATGCATAAAGTGTGTGTATAAACAAGTTGGTTGCTCTGTGTTCATAAAATAAACGTTATGCTGTTTCTAACGCAGGGCCTTCATTTTCTTCTCTCTGATTTAGATTTCTCGCCTGGCTTTGGTAGGAGGCACCAATTCAGAGAACCTGATCAGACTGATGTTGAAAACTGCTATGACCAACGCCCTGGCCAGTGGGTTCAACTGGGCTGGAAAGAAAGACAAGCGTTGTTCAGAAAGCAAGAAGCCATTCAAGCACACCACACTACAAGCCTGCATGTTTGGTGAGCTTCCTCCCCTGCAAACTACTTCATAGGTTAAGTTTAGGTAGTGAGGTGGTGATGCTGGTGATGCTGGTGATTCAGAATATAATTATGCTGTTGCAAAAACTTAAAAAAAAAGTGTTATGTTGGAATAAAGTGATGAAAGTGCAACCTATAAGAAATGGACAATGTAATTTGTGAGCTTTAGAGGTGCATGGATACACATTGTATTGCCTAGATGGTGTCAGGCTAGGCGATTGCTTAATTCTCTTTCCTGTCCAGTCTAACTGGATGCTGACTGTAGCTTGTTACTGTAGACCTACAGAGTGAGTAATTGAGTGATTAAAAAAAATCGCACTCGTGTGAAGTGAGGGGTGCTCTTATCATCGTACATCATCTCACCCACCTCTCTTCCTCACTTTTTTATTTTTGTGTCTATCAGCTGCTGCTCGACAGTTTGACCCCAAGCTGACCGACCAGGACTACAGCGAAACTGTCAAGAATTGGCTTCGTTATGCGCCAGACCGGGAGGGAGGCATCTCAAGGAACCGAAGTGACCCAAACTTAAGTCAAGCGAACCAGAGTCAAACTTAGGGTACCCCAGCACAGCACACACTGTTTCCCTGGTTCATACAGTACAAGGAATTACCCTCATGGACACTGTTCTTCCATGGACGGCATCTACTTGAATGACTTATGCTGCTTCAGCCTGTTCTTGGAACCGAAGTGACCCAAACTTAATTGTCAAGCGAACCAGAGTCAAACTTGGGGTACCCCAGCACACTGTTTCCCTGGTTCATACAGTACAAGGAATTACCCTCATGGACACTGTTCTTCCATGGACGGCATCTACTTGAATGACTTATGCTGCTTCAGCCTGTTCTTGCAGTGTTTATTTTTTTTATTTTTTATTTTAACCTTTATAGGGTAGGTTCGCTGAGCACGGATGCTCTTTTTCAGCTACGCCCTGCTTCACATTCACAGAGTTCCATTCACACCTGGGAGCTGCCCAGGCCTAACAAAATTAATAGTTGGTTTCAGGTTGCCGACCGACCCTGCCGATTTAGGTGCGACCCAATATATTTTATGAGTTTTTAGAATTTTTTTTTAATAAAGTTTCATAGAAATCTTAGTCAAACATTTAGTATTATGGATATTAAACATGCTGGCAGAGTACATGCATCCATGTTGTTGTGAACATTTTAATTAAATAAAGAAATTCCCTATCCATAGTCGCCGTGGGAAAGAATAAAATTAAAAAAAAAAAAATTCCCTACCTACCCATGGCCAAACTGACAACCAACCTGAAACCAACTATTAATTTTGTTAGGCCCCAGTACAACCACAGTCTGACACTGTTGGCCACTGAGCAACTCCACTGGAGCAGTTGGGGGTTTAGTGCCTTGCTCAAGGGCACTTCAGCGGTTGGTGTTAAGGGTATGGGAGAGAGTTATATGGGAGAGAGTTATAGAAACATTAGGGGTGTAACGGTACACAAAATCCACGGTTCGGTACGTACCTCGGTTTTGAAGACACGGTTCGGTATTATTTTCGGTACAGTGGGGGGGGGGGGGGGGGGGGGAATCCAAAAAAAATTGCTTTTCATTTATCTATTTATTTAACTGTATTAAACAATATAAAACGAATTGGCCATAATTGACTGAGCAAACTAATGCTTACTGCTGTAACCTACTAATAACACTTAAGTAAATCTGAAGATTATTATATAGCAGATGCCTTGGAGGATAAGTCGTGGACAACTGTAGATCATCTAAGCTCCACTGTGTTTAAATTCAAATCCTATGCCATTGTTATTTAACCCTTGTGTCTGAAAACTAAAGTATTATACTCTTATTAGGGGACTAAATTGAAAAACTCCATAAAAAGATTATGTTGAAATAATTTCCCACTTTCTTTTCCATAAATATTTTATTCAACTTCAGCCCTGATCATAACCATTTTTTATATTATTTTTGTAATGAAATACTCCCACTTTTCTGAAAAGAGTTGTTAAATATGACAAAAAAAAAGAATATGTGGTGGTTATGATCGGGCTGAAGTGGAATAAACAATTTATGAAGAGTAAAAAAAAAAATACAAGATAATTAAAAGATTATGCCACATATTATGTTGGCTACAAACATAATCACTGCAAAGTTATCAAACAAATACGAATCTGATCAGACACAAGGGTTAAGTTGTTGTTCCCTTTCTAATTTCCTCAAACATCTAGTCTAGTTAATGTGATCAATATTATTTGACAATTGATGCTTTTTGTTGGACATTTCAGTCAGTAGTGAGCTCATACTTTGAGCTCATAAATTTATAGTTAAAATGATTGCAATCTTGTCTTCGTTGTGCATGAATGCGTGTGCTCACCACACACAATATGTGTGTCACTATTCTGGCAGTGGCTATATATGTATTGTTAATGAAAGCCTGTTATAAGGTCTGTTATTTTTTTTGTGTGTAAAAGGTATGGTCACTGGAAGTATGATACCCTAGAAAAAAATAAATTTTCATATTAAAGCCATGTTGTCATTTTTGTTCACACATTTTTGGAAATATGGTCATATAAGAATTGTATTATTATTTATTTAACAATAGTGTGTTTAACAGCAGGAACATGAAACATGTAATGTTATGATGTATACATATCAGCAGCAATATTTTAATGTAAAATGTACATTAATCAGTATTGATTCCTTAACTTTACAAGTTACAAGTAGATGTACAAGTTACAAATGTACAAGTAGAGTACCATTTAGATTATGGTTGAATAAACATTGATGTCTAACATTGATTCAATATAAAATCAACTAAAATGTGCATGTAGATTACCATTTAGATTATGGTTGAATAAACATTGATGTCTAACATTGATTCAATATAAAATCAACTAAAATGTGCATGTAGATTACCATTTAGATGATGGTTGAATCAACATTGATATAGTATCAGCTATGGTTGACACCTAACGTTGATTCAACGTGTAAGTCATAGACAACGATCTATATAATTTAGATGTCAGGCTTCAACATAGATTCAATATTTCTGCTGAACCCTATTTCAACGTTGATTCACTCATTTTTTGCTATCTGGGATGATAACTGTGTGTATGTGTAGCTAGGAGTGATATGATAACTGTGTGTATGTGTAGCTAGGAGTGATATGATAACTGTGTGTATGTGTAGCTAGGAGGGATATGATAACTGTGTGTATGTGTAGCTAGGAGTGATATGATAACTGTGTGTATGTGTAGCTAGGAGTGATATGATAACTGTGTGTATGTGTAGCTAGGAGTGATATGATAACTGTGTGAATGTGTAGCTAGGAGGGATATGAGGTATGTGTGTATGTGTAGCTAGGAGTGATATGATAACTGTGTGTATGTGTAGCTAGGAGTGATATGATAACTGTGTGTATGTGTAGCTAGGAGTGATATGATAACTGTGTGTATGTGTAGCTAGGAGTGATATGATAACTGTGTGTATGTGTAGCTAGGAGGGATATGATAACTGTGTGTATGTGTAGCTAGGAGTGATATGATAACTGTGTGTATGTGTAGCTAGGAGTGATATGATAACTGTGTGTATGTGTAGCTAGGAGTGATATGATAACTGTGTATGTGTAGCTAGGAGTGATATGATAACTGTGTGTATGTGTAGCTAGGAGGTAACTGTGACACTGACATCCATCACTTCAATCATACATTATTTTATTATTTATGCATCAGAGAATGGCCCATGCCACTGAGTGAGGACTTTGTTGCTTTTTCTCGTTGTGACATAGATTTAACAATAATTCTGCTTGACTGAGTCCAGCTAGTTTAAGATGCTGCATCCCCTTAAAGGATAACTCCACTTTTTTTTTAAATTAGCTTATTTAACATCTTCCCTGGAGTTAGACAAGAAGATGCATACCTTTTTTGTCTCTGTGCGTGCATTTTAGCTTTGGGAATAGACGCTCCGTTAGCATAGCTTAGCTTCATCACTGGAAGTGGGGGAGGACAGTAGCCTTACAGTGCCTTACAGTGTATTGCAAGGTCTGACATTGACCAAACTTGATATGCATGACATTGGTGGGCTCTAGGTCAACTCCTGAAAAGGGGGTCAATGTCAGACCTTGCAATCAAAAGTTAGGGGCGCACTGAAATTATGGCAAGGGTTATTAGCCCCCTAACTTTTGATTGCAAAGTCTGACATTGACCCCCTTTTCAGGAGTTGACCTAGAGCCCACCAAGGTCATGCATATCAAGTTTGGTCAATGTCAGACCTTGCAATACACTGTAAGGCACTGTAAGGCTACTGTCCTCCCCCACTTCCAGTGATGAAGCTAAGCTATGCTAACGGAGCGTCTATTCCCAAAGCTAAAATGCACGCACAGAGACAAAAAAGGTATGCATCTTCTTGTCTAACTCCAGGGAAGATGTTAAATAAGCTAATTTAAAAAAAAAGTGGAGTTATCCTTTAACAAAGACGAAAGACTTTCTCTGGTCTGCATCCCCTTAACAATTGTGTGTATTGAGCTGTACTGTACTGTACCCATTCTGCAATCTGTTAATAACATTTTCAATCAACCCCCTCAATACCCAACACACACACAGAGATACAGATACAGTGCTGAGATTATAAACTTGTTGTTATTACACACACACACACACACACACACACACACACACACACACACACACACACATGGACCCTGCATCCATACACTCTGTAGAAATTGACTTTTATTTTATCTTCTTAAAATTGTTTATTTTTTATTGTGATGTTACCTACTAAGATAAGATGATCCTTTATTAATCCCCTTGTGGAAATTCTG
Organism: Notolepis coatsorum; assembly: GCF_963971535.1. Classification (NCBI taxonomy): domain Eukaryota; kingdom Metazoa; phylum Chordata; class Actinopteri; order Aulopiformes; family Paralepididae; genus Notolepis; species Notolepis coatsorum. The sequence continues at coordinate 192,698,465 of NC_140167.1, read as the reverse complement.
GTGTCAAAGCAGCATGGGTGGAGACAGGGGTCCTGAGGAGAGAGAACTATCATGGCAGCACTTAATTATGTTAATGCTATGCAGGAGATGGGCGTTGCTGGAGGGGGTTTGTTGACGCCCCAGCTCACTTTGTCTGAAGTGTGAAAAGTGGCCTTCCTTTGAGAGGGCTTTCACCCCCTTAAGTATTCTAGGACACAACCAGGTTTACAAGTTATAATTGAGCACATCGTGTTAAAAAAAATCTCAGATTTCAACATATGACACATCATTTGAAAGCTTAGATTCTGTACTTTAGCAATCTGGAATAATCTGAAAAATGAAAATGTAGAGATCTGGTACAAAGCACTGTGAGGTGACACAAATAGCTGCATCTCACAACACAACAGCATAAACTCACTTTGTTTAATAGCTTGTTTGCAGTCACGTGATTTTGATGACGCGCGAAACTCACCTGGGGGGCAGGAAGTCAAGAACAGTGATTCAAAACAATGGAAAGTCAATACGCTAAAGCGTTGGATGAGCCTACACGCACTAGGTATCATCAGAAAATATCAAAACATATTGGATATGATCCGTACACGCTGAGGAAAATCGATTTTTCTCGCGTCTTGACCGATTTGCCTGGCGTTGAGGCGATTGATATAACCAATTACCTCGTCCTCCAGACCTCCTACTACACGGCTAGCCAGATGAAGGCATACAAGAGTCTGGAGGCTTATAACTATTTGGTGTGTGGTTGGGTCAATGACCTCGGATCAAAGGCAGCATTGAATGACTGTCGTCTTGTTTTTGCGCGGGTGAGTAAATCTACTTGAGAATCACTCTTTTATATTGCTATTTCAACTCTAATGTACATGGATACTGGCGTCAGTCAGGCTATGCGCTAAACGCTAGCTACTATTTTCTACCTTGCCACTAGGTCAACCATTCTCAGAGGTCTGGTGCAACACCGCTAAAAACGTGGATCGTGGCAAAACGAAATGGAGAAGTTGTCACAGCACATTGTGATTGTATGGCTGGGTAAGTCATCATAATAATGCAAGGCATGTTTAACTACATATCGCTGTTGTAAAATGATGCTAACTAGCTGCCATGAAGGTGTCACTCTGATGGTGGCCAGACTTTCGTCTTGTTTACATCAGGGTCCCCCATTTTCAATTCATCATGACATACAGGTAGACAGTTACTGTACTGTTGCATCGCTAGACATTTATGACATACCAGATCTACAAATCTACCAACAGATTGTCAGAATCCTGCTCGCATGTTGGAGCAGTTCTGTTCGCCATTGAAGTGGGTGTTAAAATGAGAGAGACTGAGTCCTGCACCATGGAAAAGTGCAAGTGGTTAATGCCATCACATGTCAAAAAGGTAATCAAATGCACGTAATTTACTTTTGTTTCAGTGTGAGCTGTATGTAGGGGTACATTTAAAACGTTTATATTCTCTATGCCTCTCGCGCTTTCAGATTCCTGCCGCTCCAGTTGCGATGATAGACTTTTCATCTGCAAAATCTAAGAAGCAAAAACTAGATCATGCCATTGCAGGGACAGGTGAGCAGAGGTGTACAGTACTGAATGCAAAATACCTGTGCAATAATATGTTCCAAGTTTCACTTTAAAGCTGTGCAATATCTGTCTTATAGAGAAACAAACACATGAGAGTTCCACAGTCCAGTGTCCAAGAGTGAAGCAAGGATCAGAAACTTATAGTCAGTTTTTCAAGGCTTTACACCTAAACTCCCCAAAAAGTGCTGCACTGATGTCCAGGTCACCATATTGCAGAGAATTTGTCCCAAAGTCTGTGAGCAAGCTACCTAAACTACTAACTGCATATAGGACACCAGAGACACTGCAGCTACCTCCAACAGAGTTGAAGAAAGCATGCCAGGATTTCAGACTGGAAGAGCTAACACAGTCACAGGTACAGGCAGTAGAGGAGGAGACCAGAAACCAGAGCTCATCAACAATCTGGTTCCGCCAAAGAGCAGGAAGGGTAACAGCCTCTAAACTGAAGCAGGTTCTACACACAAGTATTTCACAGCCGTCAAAGTCCTTGGTCAAGTCCATATGCTACCCAGAGGCACACAAGCTCTCTACAGCTGCAACGAGGTATTTATTAGGGGAAAGTAATTGCAAGACAGGACATCTGCAATTGACCTATTATGACACATAGGTTAGGGCTGGCTAGAAGTATGTTTAATCTTTGAGGTCTGGAGTAGGATGATGTAAACCAGTGCACTACAATTGTCCCTATAAATGCTGACCTACATCACATTTAGTAAATCAGTTACTAATTATGGTTGTACAACTCTCTCTTCCTATTGCTACTTGTATGCATTACAGGTATGGATGTAAAAATGAGGCAACAGCCAGAAGACAGTATGAACAACTGCAAAGTGTGGACCATGAGGGTTTCTCCTGCATGGACAGTGGACTTTGGCTGAATCCGAAGTGGCCATACATGGGAGCCTCACCAGATGGAATTGTCACATGCGCCTGTCATGGAACTGGGGTTTGTGAGATAAAGGTACCAGCTATTTCTTCAGTATGGATTTGGATATGCATTTACCATTCATGTTTTGACGTCCTCAATAACACAGTAGAGCAGGTGTATTGGCATTGTGACTAATGGAACTGGGATTTGTGAGAAGAGTAACCTAGTACTTTGTAATTCAATGCACAGTTTATGTTCCTACATGTTGTAAAGACATAGAAACATCACTTGGTGCATGAGAGAAATTAACAGATCTTGAAGCTGAACATTTGAAAAGGAGATACTATGCAGAAGAAGTGACTATTTTCATTGTGAACTTTTAGTGCCCACACAGCAAACAGGAGGAGGCCAATCTACGCCTGTGTGCTGGAGACCAGGGCTTCTGTCTCATCTTCGATGGGGACGATGTGAAACTGGACAGGAAGCACGCGTACTACTACCAAGTACAGGCTCAGCTCCACATTGTGGGTGCTGACTATTGTGACTTTGTAGTGTGGAACACAAATGACATCTTTGTAGAGAGGATTTTGCCTGATGCGGAACTCTGGGTCAATGTCATTCCCAAAGTTCAAGAGTTCTTCAGACACTGTGTTCTTCCTGAAGTGTTGGGACAGCACTTCACAAAGTGAACCAAATCATGTTTGAAATGTTTCTTTAATCTGTGCATATTCCTGTAATAAATTGTAAATAAATGGTAGTTTATAGAACATGAATATCACAACAGGTCAAAATCTTATAGCTTTAGTTATATAGGCACAAATAAAACAAATTGATATCTGAAATATATAGGTAGTTTAGGTTAATTAATTGTTTCTTTTGTTTGTGTAGTTATTCCTAGGTTGTTATATTTTTGTTGTTAACCACCCTGATCAAAATAAACCTTCTAAAGGGCTTCACATCACTTGTTGCTGGTGGTTCTTGGGAGCTGGGAAGAGGGGTTACATTTCCATGTTGTGCCTCGGTTTCCCCTAGGCCATTTCCTCTGAAAACTACTACATGAAATGGTCACATGTTGTGAAGAAAGAAAGCGACCAAGTTGGACAATTTTTTCCAGGTGTAAGCTACATCCTACTACAAGCACCCAGTATTTTCATTGTGACTACATAGACAATGAATATGATATGATTTTCTCAAGACAAAGATAATTTAATAACGGATTCAAACAGTTTAACTACAAACAACCATTCAAATCTAATTAGAACTGATTTAAAAATGACAAAGATTAATTGAATGAAATTAATACATTTTTATTTCAATAAAATAATAATGACAGACAGGTAGAGGGAGACATATACATATATTTGAAATATTATTATTCAATATTATCATTAAACTATTTGTAGTCCGGGCTAGAACTACACACACCCGTTAGTGGAGGTCTGAGAAAACATCGACCCATTATTTATAATCAAATCTACCTCAAATCATTCAATGCAAAACTATGCAGGGCATGCATCTTATTTTCCTATTTGACCTTTAGATGAATAGAATATTGCTTACTCCAGTGGGACAACAGAGTCCGAAAGATTGGATAATGCACAGCAAATGACTCCAATCTTATCAATCAGCGCCAGTGACTCGCCTGTTTTTACAGCCATGTGTTCAACGGGGAGGGTACTCTGCAGAATTTGGTACTTTCTTCTCACTAATCCTATGACCCTTTCCACGTGAATACGCACATTAGCGAGTTTTCTTGTTTGCTCAACTTCATATGCAGATAGCTGGCTCTTCCCTTTTGTGAAAGCAGGCATCTTCAATGAAGCACAGTAAAACCCCACACTATCCCCTATAGTAAAGCCACGGTCTGCCAGAACAATGTCTCCGGGTAACAAATTATTTAGAAGGCTACTCTCTTCAGTTATCTGCTTGTCACTCACTCTCCCTCCCCAAGCACGAGAGATGTATGTGACATATCCTTGAGGAGCAATGCCAATGAGAAATTTAACTGTGTTATGGTGTTTATAATTGGACCAAGTTTGTGCTCTTGCCAGCAAATTAGATGGCCTTTCAAGGAAAACTTCAAAACAGTCCACTATTACGGCAACCTTACACCCAAATGCTTGCCTGAATGACATTGGCATTGTAGCTTGCAGCACCTCTCGCTCTGGCCACTCTATTATAAACTCTAATCTTTCATGAAGTATGCCAATTATCTTGTGCCAAATTCGAGAAACAGTGGAACAGGAAACATTGAACCTGAAGGCCAAATCTTGGAGTGGAAGGTTTAGTCTCAACCGAATTAAGACCAACATGAACTGTTTAAATTTGGAGAGCGCCGACAAAGAGCTATAGTTGATGTGTGGCTCACATAGCTGAAACACTTGCATCAAAACTAAGAAATTGGGCAATCCTGTGTAAAATGTAGTCTTCTCTTCGTTGTTCTGAAAAGCATCTGGACTAAATTCCCTGTCCAGTACTTTTTTCCTGAGGTCACTCAGCTCCACTACGGAGTGATTCAGAACATCCTCCATCTTCACAAGATCCTCCATAGTCAGGTCTGTCTGGCAGCCTGCATCTACATAGAATATATTTGGCAAAGGGGATAAGAGGGGAAAAGATAGTTTAGTTATATAATTTACAAATTGTATAAAGGTGGTGGTAATTATTTGTTAAATTATGATGTAAACAAGTGACATACATAGTTGTCAAAATACATTTAATTTACTCTTGTCTGTCTCTCTCCCACACACACTCTGTCTCTCTCTGTCTGTCACACACTCTGTCTCTCCCCCTTTCTGTCTGTCTCTCTCACACACACACTCTGTCTCTCTCTCTCCCACACACACTGTCTCTGTCTGTCACACACTCTGTCTCTCCCCCTTTCTGTCTATCTCTCTCACACACACACTCTGTCTCTCTCTCTCCCACACACACTGTCTCTCTGTCGGTTTGTCTCTCTCCCACACACACTCTCTCTGTCTGTCTCTCTCCCACACACACTGTCTGTCTGTCTCTCTCCCACACTCTGCCCCTTCTGTCTGTCTCTCTCCCACACACACACTCTCTCTCTCTGTCTGTCTCTCTCCCACACTCTCCCCCTTCTGTCTGTCTCTCTCCCACATATGATGTAAACAAGTGACATATATAGTTGTCAAAATACTTAATGTAACATTGGCTACATGAAAGCTCCTCCATGCATTATATTTAATTTACCTTTGTGGTATTCCGATGCTGGGCTCTGTGAGCCCTCACCGAGGTCCAGCAATGCCTCTGCTGCATCGGTGCAGGTCTCATCTGCTTTTCTGGACCTCAACCTTTCCTCACGTTGACATGATGCCTCTGTCATTGGTTTACCTTGCTGGTAACCAAGGTTAACTGTAGGAGCCCAGTCTGGAGAGTCTACATCGTTGGCAGCACTCGGGCAGCCTGAATAAAATAAATAGCAAAGTAATAAACACCCAACAATGACAGCAAAGAGGGATAACAGTAGTTTCGGTCCTAAGAGATTGTTGAAAACCACTGGCCGTGATAGCTAGCTAATGTTAGCATTGCTTAAAAACAAAGACACCGGAAGATAGCGTCAGCTATCTAGCTGCGAAACACAAACACACAGGGTGATATCACAGATGTAACGTTAGCTATATGTTTCCAGCAATATTGCCTCCTGGTCTGTATTTTTGTCAGTTTTATCCAGCTATGTAAGTAGCTAAATTACTGCCTTACCTTTCACAAAGTGGTCACTGCATATACGCGCGTTGTCTGATTCGGCTCCTCCAGACCTCAACCGGAGATTTCTGATCCACGCCTGCCGCCGTTTTTCTGTGACTTTTTTAAACTTCTCCCCTTTATGTATAACCACTTTCGGGACTCGAAAGTACCCCTTGTTTTTTTCCCGATTCGATCGGTTGGTACAGCCGTAAACCGCGCAAAACTTTGGCATTTTAATCAGAGAGTCTCACTGACTATGAGTATCTTCGTTATATGCAAATCACTTCCTGCCCCCCAACAACATTCCACTAGAGCGAATGACGTCACCTGCAAACAACCTATTGAAACGTGGTGGGCTTGATAAAGTGTATAATCCGCTGTTGATGATGTATATCCAGACCACTGTCCACTGTCCAGACTGCATCCGCCATATAGCTTGTTAGCTGTTAGCACCACAACAAGACAGTACTTGATTTCTTTGTCCATTTCCGCGTCGAACAGACTGCAAACTACCTGGCGTTCTATCGCCATGCTCTAAGACAAACTCTAACCTTAACCAACTTTGAAAGAGTGCCTAAGCTTAACCGTCGAAAGAACTTGCAGTCACGCTCTAAGACAAATAGCTGCATCTGATCTCACAACAACACAACTATCTTTACCAAGCTAGAAAACCTAAAATTGGAACATAGAAAAGTGGCGTCGGCCAATCAGAGAGCGTCTCCGCGAAATGCTGCTACGGAAAAAAATACTGGCGTCGGCCAATCAGAGAGCGTCTCCGCGAAATGTGGCTAAGGAAATTCTTGACGCTGCTGCCTAGACCGCTTCAAATCGCGCCCGGGTTCCAACATAATAGTCATATTTCAACGCACAACGCGTTACGCACTGATTGGCTGCGACGGATACAGCGATCAAACAGTGACGCGCACTCAGAGCGCTATTGCGTCTAGCCCGGGCCGAGAAATAAAAACAAATTTAAAAATTTAAAAAAAGTGAGTCACTTCCTGTTCAGGAAAACGAGCATTTTTTATTTTATATATTAACGTTATATTGTGCATTGGAAACACAAAAATACTTAAAATGAGTAAATATTATTCATTTTAAACATGTTTATATTATTTATAGGGCTATAAAACAAAAAACAAAAAAATTATTTTTCTTGTTCTTCTCTCATATAACCAGGGGCCTGAGGGGGGGCGGCGCCCGAGCGCCCCTAGTGGCGAGCCGCCACTGGTTATTATACTGGGTAAAGGGCGAGGACACAGCCCCCTGGTGGACAGTGCTGGAGAGAGCGTCGGTTAAGTCCACCTCCCTATCTGCCTTGTTATGTGCTAAGCTCCCGTTCACACAGCCCATATCTAGCTTTACCTCGAACCCAGTTGTCATCCATTCGATAAAAGTGTGGAACCAATTTAGAAGAACCTTTTCCCTCAGGGAACTATCACTGGCTGCTCCGATCACAAGAAATCACATGTTTGTCCCATCAACGATGGATAAGGCCTTCGACAGTTGGGCTGGGAGTGGAGTGATTACGCTGTCTGACCTCTATATAGACGGCAACTTTGCCTCCTTTGAACAGCTAGTACAGAAATACAAGATCCCTAGGTCACACTTCTATAGATACTTGCAACTCCGGAGCTTCGTAACTTCGAACTCGGACTGCTACCCAGTGTGTCCTCCTGCCTCCCTTTTAGACTCAATCTTGAACTGTAAACTGATCCAGAAACAGGCTATAAGCTGAATTTATGAACTACTTAATAAAAGCAACTCGATACCTTTAGATCTCCTCAGGGGCAGATGGGAGACTGACTTAGGTGAACCAATCACAGAGGACACATGGGACAAAATAATACAGGGGATTTTCTCCTCTTCCATTTGCCTTAAACATGCGGTTATCCAATTTAAAATTGTACACCGACTGCATTGGTCCAAAGACAGGCTCTCTAAAATATATCCCGACATAGACCCTCTATGCAACCGCTGCAGACAGGCTACAGCCACTCTGCTCCACATGTTCTGGACGTGCCCAGAGTTGCACACCTATTGGCAGACCATATTTGACACCTTCTCTAAGATATTTGGAAAGGAAGTGGAGCCATCACCATATATTGCATTATTCGGAGTGGCCCCAATGGACATCCACTTTAGATGGTGGGAATCTAGAATGCTGGCCTTCTGTTCACTCTTGGCCAGAAGGCTAATACTGTTCAAATGGAAGGACCCAGGTTCACCTGTCTACGGCCACTGGATGAGAGAGGTCATGTATCATATTAAACTGGAGAAGATCAGGTATACTGTCAGAGGTTGTACCGAAAAATTCCACAATATTTGGGATCCTTTTCTAACTTTCTTTGAGGGTATGGAAGCGGATAATGTGACGGAGGCGATCTGACTGGCCTTCCTGGTCTCTCAGCTTATTATTCTTTTTTATTCTTTTATGTTCTTACTTTTCTTCTTCTCTATCTACAGAATACAAGAGATATGTGACTGCTGTCTGGTGATTTAAGAGCTAAAAGGAAAAACAATGATTAATTAATAAATTAATAAACGATTTAAGGTATTTTAGAATGACTTTCAATCCAATCCAATCCAACTTTATTTATAAAGCGCTTTAACAGCCACAGGGGCACAAAGTGCTGTACAGAGGGAGCATATTAAAAACTATAAGCAGCACTAAAAATAGATTAAAACATACAAAAAACAAGAGTACCAAAAAAGAGAAAAAGAAAAAAAGAAGGTAAACATAGGCAGCAATACAAATTTAAATAGATCAGAGTACTTAAAAAATATTTAAAAGCAAAGGACACAGTAACAAAACGACACAACAACAACAACAACAACAACAACAACAACAACAACAACAACAACAACAACAACAACAACAACAACAACAACAACAACAACAACAACAACAACAACAACAACAACAACAACAACAACAACACAGTAAGACAATAAGATCATAAAATTGTCCGGTATAGGGGTGGGGGGAAGGGAGGGAGGGAGGGAGGGCCTTATTTTATTTTTATTTATTTTTTGGCCCATGTGGGACCGCCTGTGAAAATTGAATCTTCAAATAAAAAAACCTTGTTCAAAAAGTACTACTGAATCACTACACAAAACCTAACTCTGTGGTATCTCATTAAAAAGTACTACTGAATCAATACACAAAACCTATTAGGTACCACATGGATAGGTTTTGTGTAGTGAGTAGTACTTTTTAAGTGTAGTACCTCGTTAAAAAGTACTACTCACTACACAAAACCTATCCGTGTGGTACCTCATTAAAAAGTACTACTGAATCACTAGACAAAACCTTTTACATTTGTGAGGTAGTAGCGATACTGTAGTGACATGTAGGAGTTGTGCAGTAGTGTTTCCAGTAGTAATCATTAGCGTTTTGCTACAAGGTGCTAGTAGTGAATATGATGTTATAACACTACTGTTTTACTACACATGTTTTTAAATAGTACTCATGTAGAGGTTCTACTACTTGCTTGTATAGTGATGAATATGTAGTCAGAACACACGACTACACATATTTAAGTAGTGATCAATAGAGTTCTCTACTATTGAGTTGTTCATGTAGTTAATAGTTACTAGTCATAAACTTGTGTTTCATTCCTAGCAACTTTATATAACCATTTGAGAAAACATTGTTACCATGTTCATTGCTCAATATTTACAAAATAAAGCTAATTTCTCATTTGGATATCTCATTTGGGAGATGCTTAAACCTAGTCTAAATGTTATACTTCTGAAGTATTTAAACAAAAATCAATAAAACAGACAATTCCAAGTCAAAGGTATGTGTCCATTACCTACTGTATGGAAAATAAAAGCAGATCCCGTGAATGTGTTGTAGGTTTGAAAGTGCTGTGTATCTTTTCCCTGCATGGAATGTTCAGGGAGTTACCATGGTTACATGCTGCCTTGAAAAAGCAAGTACCTTTATTCAGAAGTATTATATTTAGACTTGGTCCTCAAAATGAATGGAAGTTAATCAGGAGCCTGACACCTTGGAAGAATGGTGGTGTTGACAGCGTTGGTCACTATCTTACTAGTAGATTACTTTACGTATGATGTCTCCTTGTGTGTCTGTATGGCTTGGGCAATAGGATGATATTAGCGTTTATCTATTGTGCACATGGCCATGAGAATGGCCCTCACGTGTCCCTGATTAAAGAACCATATTCAATTATACAATGCCTGTTGTGAATCTTACTCTATAGTCAATCTCTCACTGTCCCTTTCTCTATTGCTTCACTGCATTGTTGTATCAAAACGATGTATGTAGCCTAACTTTGGAAAGAAATCAGCTCTTGTTAGCTAAAATAAAATGCAAATACCCCTAATGTGACAGTCAACTCCTCCTAGCTCTTCAAACTGTGCAACGTAAAATATACAACCCATAGACACAAACAACCAAGTCTATATTCTAACAGAACAATCACCAACTGAGAAGGTTTTGTCAAGGTTTAAGCAAAAATAACATATTGGATTTGCAATAATATAATTGACCAAGCCACAGATTCCGTTACATAGTTTCCGATCTGAAAAAGACAGTCTGGGATGGTCCTATGCGCTGACCACATACATCTGGTCAAGTGTTAATAATAACATTATTGTCCATCGCCGTTCACTTTATCAATTATGATTGGAATTGGAAGCAAGGCCAACAGCTTCTCTGTTACAGTGGGTGACAATATTGTCACGAGGAAATATGAAATTACCTACCTGGGTTCCATCCTAGAAGCAAATCTTTCCTGTGACAAAATGGCAACCAATGTAATAAAAAAAGTCAACCAACGATCAAGATTTTTGTATAGGATCTCCTCTCTGGTAAATAAGAATACCTTGAAGACTCTAACAGGAGCACTCATTCAAGGTTTCTATGACTATGCTTGCACCTCATGGTACAAAAGCACCTCAAAGGCCCTAAAAACAAGGCTCCAAACATCTAAAGCACTAAAAGTGAATTTTCTTTATTGTATCAGAAACTTCAGAATGTTATCTTTCAAAAGAGACCAGGCCCATGCATGTGCTATAAGTATAAAGTATAGTATTTTGGTTTCCAAAAAAAGTATGCAGTCCTCAAGTTAAAGTAAAAAAAATTACACTTTTGGGGGTGCCTGTTAACTGGTTCTGCGCCAAAAATGGTTATACTCGTTATTGCCCGCCATGTGAATATCGCCAAAAATGAGTTAACTCGTTTTTATGATCGTTATTGTTTTTATTTGCTATATCTATATAATTCATGGCTGCAGCCTCTGCAGACCCTGGTGAATGTGTCTGAGCTGGCAGACGGTCAACACCGCCCTCTACTGCCTTGCGGAGCTATTGCACTTAATTGGAAACGGTCTGGTGTGTTTTCAGAGCCGATCTGAGCCGTGGGGGCGGGGTTTAAATACTCAGGTGAGGCAGGCCTTTCAAACGATGGCATGGAACACTAACCCCGCCCGCCCATTCATGTGTAACGCTCGGTAATGTCGGTGACAGGATCGCTGTGGATAACTGGAATGGCAATCAGATAATTGGATACTTTTTTTTGCATTACATCAGTGACAAGGTAAGAACACTATATATAAAATCTTGCGTTGATCTGATATTTCCTTCTCCCGCGATCAAAGCTATCTGTGTGGACCGTGTTGTGCTTTCCACCGTTGGCTGCGGTGGAGGGGCGCCCCGCTACGAGGGCCATTTCATGTATGCACAAGGAAACATAATAATGATAATCTAGCGTTGATTTCAGGATGATTAGATAATTATCCAGTGATAACTGGATTACACTATGATGCCTTTTTCTCGTCTTTTCCTGGAATTACTCAGAATCACCCAAACCATATGGTATAAAACGTAAATGTACGGATGAAAAAACAATACGTTTTTTTCATGTTGACCAGAACGCATTTTTTAATCACGCCGCCCTGACCGGGAGAAATCCAAACGTTGGCTTCTCAAACAAAAAGGGAAGGCGGAGTTACATCAAGCGTTATTGATGGGCTAAGAAGACCTGTCCAAATAAAAATGACGGGTGTTGTTGATGGTATGGTACAATAATCAATAAGATGTTTCAAAATATGTGATAATAAGTGAATGAGTACACATGACACCAAACAGTATTTACATAAGGACAGAGTAAAAAAGAGAGGATATAGAGAATCAATTATTAATTAAAAAATGCACAAACAAGCTGAATTTCTTTTCCAACAAGGAAATATAGAAATAGACAAGACTAGATTAAAATGTATTCAAATATAAATCTTGGAAGCAACTTAGGAAATGGAGCTAAAATGTATTTGACATATTATGCATGATATGAAGAAATCACTTTTAGGCTGGCGGTTGATTAAAGTGAATTATAGTTGATGTCATAGATTCCGACATTGTAGTATCCCCTAATTTGGCTGGACCAGACGACAGGGTTATGTGATACAGGAAAGTGAGACATCAAATATCATTAACATTTATAACCTGTTACGGTTGTGGCAACAGGAAGACACAAAGGTCTGAAAAGAGAAGAAGATTCTATTTGAGCACAGTTTAATACCCATAGGAAATTAATGATACTGTTTGAATGACTAAAGCGCGTGACTAACATTTTCTTCTGTCTTTAAGAAACTACAAGTGGAGAAGGCAGAGGAAATAAAGGAGAAAGTGAAAACAGAGATTCATATTCTGAACATAACCTGTGTGTTGTATAAATAAGACAAACAACGAAAACAAAACAGTATCTTTATATTTCTATTACAAATTATCTCAATCAAATTAATGTTAAAAGAACAACAATTATACTAAATTTAGAAGAGATTGTATCTGAAATTACAGTTGTATAAGTAAACATGTCTCTTTTGATCTTGCACTGTTTTGCAGCCTCTCGCCGGGAGAACGGAGTCTGTGACAAACGTCCATTGAGTAAAAAAAAATGTAAAAAAAAAAAAGAAGAAGAAGAAGAAGAAGAAGAAAGAAAATATATATAATGGATCAAGAGACAGTGAATACAGGCAACAACAAGGTCACATAACTGAAGGCTTGTGTAAGAAAGACAATAACTATATTAGAAACAATATAAAAACATGCATACATACACACGTACATATACACCACACAAAAATTAGGAGTTACATTTTTTTTTCTTCTTCTGCCGAGTACAAAGGAAGTCTCTGAAAAAACAATCTGAACAGTAATTTGAAAAGGAAATAGGAGAAGCCTACTTAGAGACTACATCACACTTCTGGAGCAAAAAGGAAAATGTTGAGAAATCTCAACTCAGACAATGACAAAGCAGGCCATTATGCCTCCCCTCAACAAGCGATGCGGTCCCAACGGGTGCGCTGAAAACAGGCCAGTATGGAAGAATGATAATGAATTAATTCAATATAGCCAAAGACGGGTAAGACTGCACGGAGAGAAACCAGCGGAAACCTAAGGCAGGCACATTCACGATTACAGGAGCCGTAAAAATCACTGTGAGCAAAGACTCACTGAAAGAGTGAACACAAAGAAAGGGAGGTGAAGAGAGTGAAACACAGAAATTGCAATAGGCATTGAGGACACTATCAAAACCGAATAAGTGACATCTCCAGACTCATATCTCTGGACTAATAATGCACCAGACAAAGTGAATACAAATTCAAAGATCTTGTGGGAGTGAAAAAGCAAAAAGCCATCCTGCAATTAGGTTAGCCCAAAACTGGCAAACTATAATCATATTGACTGAAAATGTTTAATGGCAGGAGAGAAAAAAGAAATACACAACAAACAGAGAGTAAGGCCACTTGAGATTTGACACACATAAGAATAGAAACATGATACAGTGAGAGTTGATATAAAAACAAAGTGAACATATAAGACAAGTTAATGGCATAAAACAAATCAAGGATATTTGTCGCCGACCCCGTTTGCCTGGTGGGAGCTGATGGAAAAGAGTGCACAGGACAAGAGAGGTAAGTACAACGAAAGTGAAATAATAGAAAATTAAGACAAGGTAAAGGAAATTAGGAAATATAAACTAACTTAAATAAAAAGCACAATAGACATAGTATACAATTCAAAATAGCATAGAAGTAGTAGAATATACTAAACAGAATAAAATAACACTACAGTGAGAGTCAGCGTCCAGAATGAGTGTGTTAACAGATGGACAATTAATTTTAGAAACAATAAGTAGGAAATAAGAACGTTGAATCAGAAACTATTCTATAAGCAAATGGACAACAGAAAAATGATTTTAAATGTATGGAGAAATACCTAAAAATATAGATTAATTAGCTAAATAAATAGTTAAACAGGGCTGAATTCTCAGACCGTATGTTGGTGGAGAAGAGAAACAATCTGGAATAAAAAGTGAAATTATAAAACTGAATATTTAAGAAAGGAAAAACAAATTAAGGAAAAGCACACACAAGGTTGAATCAGAATATGAAATGATCTGTACTATAGTGAGTTAAGTATTGTTTTTATGAACATAGAGTGAGAGTAGATAGATTAGGGAACAACTAACATGGCCAAGGAGTCTCTACAAGTTATGTGTCCACAAGGAGACTACACAGAACTGAGAGAAGGCGATCCACCCAGAAGCCAACCATGCACAGAGGTTCAACGAGCCAGCAAGCCAGCATGAGACAACAAAAGAGTGACAAGAGAGGTGGTGCCATATACCACATCATATCAGAAGCTCTGGGGGGCCGAGACGACCTGGTGATCCTGCAACAATTGGCACGATCGACCACGTGGTCCCAGGGTGGCACACTGCAGGAGGGCACCAGACGACGGATGACAGCAAAGACGCTATCATTGGGAGCAGCCCTCAGCCAGAAGGGCCGTCATCGGAGGACAACGGTGGAGATCGAGGGCATGGCAGAGAGGAGACACCTGACCGACGGCTGTCGGGAGCAGAGAGGAGACACCTGACGAGGGCTACACTGCATTGGAATTTGACAACGCACCTGTCGGGGTGCAGATACAGCAAGAAGACATCAAGAGGCCATAGAGGCCACAAAGAATGACAACTAGACCCAAAAGATACAGCGAGCCTTGATGAAAAATCAAGGACACCTCTATCCCTATTGAATGGGGGGTAAGATTCACCTCTCAAGAAACGAGAGAGGTACAAAAAAATTAAAAATTAAAAAAAAATATATATATATTGTTATGAAATTTCATATTTCATATATATATAAAAAAAATTAAATTGTATATACTCGCCACTGACATTCCAAAGCGCTGGTCAGGGCCCAACAATGGGGTACCACAGCGCCACATCGGGTACCAAGGGACCAGGGAGGAAGCCCAGCTCTCACGGATTGAGAGCTCCGGCCAACGCACTGGCCAGACGGAGGAATCAGGGGGAGGCATCACTGAGGCCTGCGGCCATCCAACCGGGGTTCTGAGCCCCGCCCACAACAGGCTGCCAACCGGGGTTCCGAGCCCCGCCCACACAACAAGCTGTCATCCGACTGGGATTCCGAGCCCCGCCCAACATCAGGCTGACATCAGACAGAG
Source organism: Notolepis coatsorum (assembly GCF_963971535.1). Lineage (NCBI taxonomy): Eukaryota > Metazoa > Chordata > Actinopteri > Aulopiformes > Paralepididae > Notolepis > Notolepis coatsorum. Next base: position 192,682,820 of record NC_140167.1, on the reverse strand, counting down.
GCACTGCACCTCTCCCACCTGCCCCAAGAGAGGAGGAAGTTTGTGGGCCATGAGACGGTGATTGCCTGCATGACAAAACACAATGTAAGAGAAACAAAATACTATATTTCTCTTAAAGAGAGGAGATGGACAGATGAACTACAAACACTACAAAATAAACAACAGATGACCAGCAAGACCAGATCGTGAAGAAGACCAACGGCAAAGATCGACGACAAATTTTTATTTTAAATTTCTACAAATTCAATTTATGACAAATGGACTATAATTCGTGTACTAAGTCTTTGGACTATTATTTCTTGTATTATTTCTATTGTTAAACATTCTTTCTTTATTTCCTTTCTTTATTATCTTTCCCAATATTATTCTTGTTATTATTAACTTGATCGGTAGTTCCTTCTTTTCTTTTTATTATTATTATTTCTGTTATTATGAATTTTACAAATTACTCTTCTGATTGATATTAATTTTCATCAAAAATAACACTGAGTGTAACGCCCACATGGGCGTCACAAGAGAGGTTATGTAGTATATTTTTGATTGGTTATTATACATTATAGCATAATCATACTGGCTAGTCTGAAACCAGACAATAATGTGGATTTAGCCATCTGCCCCCACGGCTGGAACCAAAGCTTACTCATCAAACCGGTTCCCCAGAGAGAGAAAGCCCCCACCAGCCAAAACCAGTTGATTAGGGTGTGACTGAATGACCTTTTGTTACTAGACTGACTGAAACACACACACTCTCTCATGTGACATTTCAGTGACCATTGTCTAAACTAACAAGCCAGACTGAAAAGTTACAACCACTGATGAATGACACACCCCCTCACCCATTAGAATCTCATGCAGACAGAGACCAAACCAGTTTACCCAGGTAGTGATAAGCAAATCACATCACAGCATTTAGATTCGGTTGAAACACATATAAGCCACACATCTTGACATTAGAACACACACACGACAGGACAAGCTGTGTGTCAGAGAGATTCTTTGTATCCTGATGCTATTGCCGTATTCTACGCTGGTGCCCTGCTGAATAAATCGACTGAGAACCTGAAACCATTGACTTTGAACTTGTATCCAGCGTCTACTTTCTTGCCCTTAAATTGGTCATTCCATAATTGTAGTTTACAAAGTCACAGCTGATTTGTAACATCACCGTTTTTCTGTAACGTTAGATGGGAGGGATTTAGCTAGCAAGTCTAGCCAGTTGGGTCATTGGCAGCTTGGTCTGAATGTGCTCCGAACAGCTCCGACTTGATATTTTTTATGAGTTTCTAATGCTAGGTAAGCAGCTGCTACTCATTAGATTGTCATAAGGATAACATTCCTGCTGTAACCACTGACCTAACTAGCTGTAGCCTAACTGTTGGCAGTTAGGAGGTCCTCCTTGTAGCCATATATTATTATTAGAGTAATAACTGTTTAAATTGGAATGTCTATCAAATTCATATTGCCATACTTGGTGACCATTTTATAAAAGCATTAGCTCACTTCAGGCTGTGATTGTGATGTAATCACAATGTCGTGAGCTATTTCTTAAGCCTTAAAGGACCATACTGTACCAGTCTAATTTAGACTTCTCACCTTTCCCATTGGTTGTTCCTGTCAATCAATGGTCATTTTGTGTGCATACTGTAGGCGTATGTTTTGGTAGATATCAGCCTATACAATTTCACACTGACATTGATGTTGAAAAGGGTTGAAAATATGCTCCATGAAACTTGAAAGTAGCTAGGCATAGGTAATTTACCATTGTGAAAATCACTGTATTGTTTATTTTTTGCTAATTGTTACATGTGGGTGTGTTTGTACCCTGATCAGGTGTTCCCAGCCAGTGTGATGTGTAATGTCTGGTTGTAGTCCCCTGTCCTGGTCATATAGTTCTTTGTCGTTTCCCTCCCAGGTGTATCCATCTGTAATCAGCCCAGGTGTTTCTTGTCTCGTCATCCCCTTGTGTATAACTCTTCTGTTCTCCCCTGTGTGTGGTGGCTGATCCTGTCTGCACAGTCCTGTCCATTGTTTGTTATACTTTTGATGTTATCCATTCACGTTTGAAAACCATGGTGTGGGATAAATATTCCCGGATCAATCAATGTAGTCAGTTAGATAGACTTGAAAAACATGGGTTTAATACACAAATAGGTTCAGGTAAATCAAAGAGTTACGGCTGGATGACTCAGAGTGGACACTGGCCGGGTGTATCCAAAACTGAGCTCAAGATCAGTGATTGTGGTCACATTATATACATGAGGAGCAAAAGGTGTGTCCATTGTTAGCGGACGAACTGGAAGGGTGGGTGGTTGGTCTGATCCGGGGGGGGGGGGTTCGGTCCATGAAAGGGGGGGGGGGTGATGTGTTTTGGGATGGTTGGACAGGACAGGTGAGTGGTGAGGGGTCTTTGGACACAAAGGAGGGTGGGGGGCGTCTTTTGTCTTCTTGTTGGTGGTAGGAGATGATGAGTTTCATTCTCTCACAATGGTAATTAAACCTCTTTTTGTTACGGGCTACCTTTTCATATTATGTTTCATTGACAAGACAACGAGCACTTTAGAATAGTCAATGGTAACATAATACTAATGTTACTGTATTAGTCTACTACAAGCTATTCAAATTCAACTTGGAGCACCGGTTAATAAGTGCACTGTGCATGGAGTATTTTCCACACCTTTTCAACATCAATGGCAGTGTGAATGGCAAGCTGAGATCTGCAAAAAATACACCTAGGAAGGAACACAACATTTTTTAAAGACAGAGGCAATCTCCGGTAATGGTAGAGAAGTCAGAATTAGATTGGTATGATCTAATGATGCCACGTGAGGAGTTTTTCCCACCGGTTAATAAACAGGACATTACAAGATGATGCTCAATATCTATAGAGCACTTACTTTGATCTTTAATGTTATGCAGCTACATTGATCCACATTTACATTTAGTCATTTAGCTGACGCTTTTATCCAAAGCGACTTATACATTTTGAACAATAATTCAGCAGGAGGGGTACATCTCTGGCAGCTAAGGGTCAGTGGCATTGTTCGTCAAATAGTGTTGAACTTGAGTGTTACACTGAGTGCATATACTATAGTCATATTAGCATAGTAGGTAGTGTAAGTATACAGTAGTAGCATAGTAGTAAGGTACATACTAGTAAAAGACAGTAAGAAGGTCATTTAAATTTCTTTACATTTCAGATATTGTTTGAAGAGGTGTGTTTTTAGTCAATGGCAGAAAATTGGCCGGGTTTCAGCTGGCCGGGTTTCAGCCGGGTTCCACCATTGTGGAGCGAGGGCTGAAAGTAGTCTGCTTTGCTTCGGTGAACTCCCAGGAGCTGTTTTTAATTCATTTTCAATTATGTGTAGAATAATCTCCCTGTATCTTACATTCCTTTGTCTTATCAAGGCAATAGCCCACATTACCCACCTTTGGAGGACCAAAGGTGCTACATTTCGTGGGATATCTGGTTCATTCACTGATACTACTATTAAAATAAGGGTTTATGATTTCATGTATTGTTTCAGTTGTACGGTATATAACTAATTAGACTAGGGTTTAAAGGAATATAAAAATTAACACAGATGGTTTATTACTTCTTTTTTTTATTATAATCTTTTGTATACTTTATTATATATTTAGCACAGTAGATATATATATATATATTGAGTTATATATAGACTTACCTGGGGCCGGTTTCACGAAGATATTTTAGACTGATCTGTAATGCCAGTCTTAAAACTCTTGTGTGGGTCGGCAATATCGCCATGCAGTCAGGTCCCATTTGGGCAGTTTTCGGCGGAAGGACACCATTTTTGGACACCATATTCGGAAGACCCACCACCACAGCAAGTATTAGTCCGCAGGTCTTAGAGGGACTATATAAATGGCTCCCGAAGCGGCACTCTAGATTTTCCCAGACCTTGCGGTCATAGAATATATTTCTCCGGAGAATCTGCGCATTTCTAAACGACCGTTTAAGTACTGTTTATACTCATTTGTTGGACTTATTATAGCATTCGTTAACGTTTATGACCGTCTATAGCAGGGGCGGGGCTAGGGGGTGGCTACTTGGGCTCAAGCCCAGAATTTTTTCTGAAAAGTCCTGAATCTAAAAAAAAACAAAAAAAAAACAAATTTTTTTTTTTGACAATTACTCATTGTTACATGAAAATATGTTTGCACCAGATTTAGCAGAAGCTAATTTCCATCTGTAGTCTATCCAGCTGCTAACTGTATTTGAGTGAGTTATGTCTTGGTGTTATGGTAGACTCAGACCTAAGCTTTAAATCACAATCAACAAGTTGACAAAAACATAATTCTTCCACCTTAGAAACATAGCTAAAGTACGGCCATTTATAAATCAAAAGGACGCTGAAAACCAGATCCATGCCTTTATCTCAAGCCGACTCAACTACTGTAATGCACTCCTTACCGGCCTCCCGAAAAAATACGATGATCTATTTTATTGCAATGCACTATTGCATTATTTTATTCTATTTTACTAACTATTTTATTGCACTGCACTATTTTATCAGTGATAATCAAACCGTACACAAAGATGCATATTAACACTTTCAGCGCCAGATGGCGCTGTTTACTGTTACTGTTGAAAGGCCAGCACCTTTTAACATGGGGATACGTGGCTGTGTTTGCAGGCCTAAAGCTATATTATATATTATAGCTATGGATCTAATAATATAGTTGATTGTCATTGAGTTTCTTCTGGTCAAGATGCAAAAAACTGATAATTTTTCCATCCATACATTTCCGTTTTATACCGTCGTGAATATGAGTGTAGTTTCAGGGTGGTCTGGTGTAATTTCCAAAATGACAGACACCAAGCCACATCGTTTCAAATGGAGTGCAATAGCGGCCGCAAGGTGTTAGGCGGCGGTATTGGACTTTTGAGATCTCAGACCCATCCCCAGTGATAACACACGCTGCCGGCATGTCTTTATGAATGGAAATATCGAATAAAAGAAACAACGATGAAAACCCGACTATACTCTGGTTTTCGGGGGTCCTGGCGCTCAACGTTCGGCGAGTTAACCCTAGATCTTAAATCCTAATATGAAAAACGATGTGATTTAATGTTCTATGTCTTACCTTGACTTTGTCTATTTTACTGCTATCTATTTTATGCTTTATGTCTGCACTTTATGCATTGCTCTTGATCTGCCAATGTTGTGCTCATTTTATCCCTGTCTTTTTGTACTGCTGTGAAGCACTTTGAGCTGCAATTCTTGTATGAAAGGTGCTATACAAACAGTGTATTATTATTATTATTATTATTATTATTATTATTATTATTATTATTATTATTATTATTATTATTATTATTATTATTATTATTATTATTATTATTATTATTATTATTTATTATTATTATTATTATTATTATTATTATTATTATTATTATTATTATTATTATTATTATTATTATTATTATTATTATTATTATTATTATTATTAATTATTATAGTTTGCTTCATTAATTAAAGGGTGTGAATTTAAGTGTTCTCTAGTGCCATTTGTCCGCTTTAAGGTGGTGGTATAAGTGTTGAAGTAAAAAAAATCCGTGCCCGCTACCGCGGGCACCTATCTGGACTAAGCGCCGGATCTCCTACAATCCTAAATCCGCCCCTGGTCTATAGTGTATGTGAGATGTTTTTACAGATATTCTGGTAATATTTTCCACTCAAAAAGCTTGTTTTCAAAAGTACCGTAAATAAATCACCCAGGATGCCATGCTTTCTGTTGTGGTAATGTGGGATATTTGTGGATATCCTGAAGAAGAAGGTTCTCAGTCAACCGAGGTTCAGATAATAACAAGGTTTATTTCATTCAGTATCTGATAACCGATGGGTTACATCGATCCCATTCTTTTACCATGTATATTCACTTTTCAATATTTTACCTGTTCCAAATGATCCTGGTATATTATATATATTAATCTCACCCACATTATGAAGAGAAAAGCGAGTAACTGTGGAATAATATAATGATTCCCAAACTCTCTTATGTAAAGACATTCCCATCCCCTTTCACCCCTATCCTGTCCCCCCCCCCCACCCATTTGACCTATCAAATGGGACCACACCCCCCCCCCCCCTTTTTAACTATATAAGGCTCCTCCCAACAACATTCCAGGTCTCTCTACCTGGGCCATTCAGCTGACCACCTGGGGAGAGCCCCTCAGCCATTCTCTCTAACTACTAATTGTACATTTCTATCTGTTTGGTTAATAAACCTTGTTATTATCTGAACCTCGGTTGACTGAGAACCTTCTTCTTCAGGATATCCACAAATATCCCACAATTGGCGTCTACGAACTTGTGACGGACTCTTTGCGTCCTCCCAGCGTGCCGTGTTGTTTCATCTATACAGAGAAAAGTGAGTATATAGATGGTCGACCAAAATGTATGGCAAGGAATTAAAACCTTCCAGCTTTTCTCTGTGCCAGGTGAAGGTTACGGTATGTTGTCAAATATTGAGATCATGGCTGAGCGAGAGTAATGTGTATTAATATATCTGATCTGTATTGAGAATCGTTACGGGGGAACGCGTGTACCCCGGTCCTTATCAGGACAGAGGTTCTGAAAGGATTTGCTAGGTTGTTGGAGTGCTATCCCTGGTTAGAGTACCAAAACATAGGCACCATATAGGTTGTTGGATTGCTATCCCTAGTCGTGCTGATGCAGACTAAAATATAGGCAACAAGGTAAGATACGTAGGCTTATTAGACGTTATATCCTTGGAAAACGCTACTCTGTTAGAAACTGTTCTGTGATTCTTCTGCAAAAGGCGGGAAGTAGGACCGATAGCTGATAGAATCATAATTAGATTTACCAGAGTAACGTTGTAATATTCATAGTTCCAACCTCAAACTAAGCCCACGACCTCTTCCATTCCTGAAAACGATGTATTCGGATTAGGTGAACCAATTGATCAATACAGATAGCGGGAAGCTGACTACGGGACGTCCCGGTAGGACGTGTCCTACATTAAACGGGACATTAGTCGCGTGTTGAAGAGACCGTGAGTGTGATTAAATGGTATATTGAAATCTAATATAGCGCTGTTAAATTTCGAAGTTCAGGTTTGGTCATTATGCGTTAATAACGGTGTATAATGTAGATCAAGGGTATAAAAGCCTTATCGCAGCAGATGCTGGTCGATTAAACAAACAGCGATCCGATACAGACCAGGTATACACACACGTTATGTTTTATGTATTTTCGTTTGTTTGTCTGTTTACGTTTCATTTGTATGTGCACAGTATTATAGGACCCGTCGCGTTGCTTTATTGAGTCAAGAACCGGCTGATAGCGCGCCGAGCATTGGGCGACGAGTTAACGTTATACAGAGAATAACATTGGGGTGCAACTCACGCGACAAACTAGGATAGTGATTTCCGGTACCAACAAAACCGGCCCACGTGAACGACCATTTGGGAATTGTAGTTATTATCGTTTCTGTTTGTTTATGTTTCACATGGAATCGCATATGATGCACAGGCTCGTTCATTCGGTTACAAAACGCTGGTTTAGGTGAATTCCAGGCTATTGAGAGCTCGCGGGAAAGTACTGCATGGATTGCAAAGCGTTATTTCCGAGGTGAATGAGAACGCATGAACGTCGCTTGAAGCGATGACGTCATACGGTGTGCGCCATGAAGTTATGATTTTGATATGAAGCTATCCATGGGCTAACGTGAAGTTTAATATGCCCAAAGCCGAGGGTATATGAAATCCACGTGTAGTATCTGTTTTATTTTTATGTGTATGTACACGCTGCTATTAGAACTTGTTGTGTTATTTTAACAAGATGTAAAGGATTTTTCTAAGTTTGCATTGTCTCAGCCACCAGAGAAATGCACAGAGCGTTGCATTGACGACACGTAGCGTGTTACAGCCTCGACCACTATTCTCAAATTATCTTCAAACCGAATAGGGAATGGAACATATTCGATTTAAACTACACATAAACGAAAGGAAAGGGGGTAAGTTATATGGTTATTCAATAACCGAGTTGGAACACACAAGCGTGCTTACTCTGACGATCCAACCTGAGCACAACAGCTTTTTCCGGTAAGTATGAAAATCCTAATATAGCTGCATGACATAACTATCTTCTCATTTGCAGTGAATTACAGCTATCCCATATCGCTTGAGTGATTGTTTTTCATTACTGTACACGTTATAAGTCACATAAAACTAACCTCAATGCCTGTTTCAGATTTGTAATGTATCTGTGGGCGCGCCGGTAGGCTCGCTCCTCATAAATAGGTTTCTATATCTTAGAATGTGCACAAGGCTAGTGATAAGGCAAACATGCTATGTTTATTCAACTAATCATTTCTATTACAATTTATGAGTAACACACTTACTCCCAGTATATGCGATTAGACCTTATAAGCTTTTACAATTATGTTTAAAAATAAGAGGTTTAGATCAACAAGATCTAAAAGCTAAAGAAAGAATAACAACAACCTTTCTTTGGAGATAATAAATAATTGCAGATAATGTTTAGATGAGGCCAAATCATGCCTCTTTTTCACAGTAACAGTGATGAGATATGTATTGTATGTTGAGAACTCAAAATCAAGGAGAACACACTCAAAAATAGTCTTAGAGGAGTGGGAAATTAACATGTGTTTGTGTTTACAGACAACCAAGAGACAGACAGATCTGGCTCTGAGGCGAGATGCAGAGCAGTGCAGACACCCAAATTGTATCACAAAAGAAGAAAACTCCAATGATTTGCATCTGAACACAGACAGGACACAGAGTGAGACCAGCTACAATCATGTAAATTTAGATCCCAAAATAATCTACATTTAAAAAAAAAAAAAATCAACCAGGATGGTGTGGAGCTGAAAGACAATGCAAATAGCTAGAGAGGACTCTGAGCACACCTAGGGGCTCAACTTAGTATCTCTACTGTACTTAGTATAGTATGAAGTATCACTTTAGATGCAGATGTTCTCGTTGTTCCCATCGAAACTCACCTGACAAAGGATGGTAACGAAGCACAAAATGCAATGAATGCAATGTTTTAAAATGAACTTATCCTTGTTTATTTATACAACATAAATTAGACACAGGTGATGATATTGCAGTTATGAAAAGCTACCTAGTTCCCATACTAACAGAATAACTAAGCAGTCATTTTCATCATCTCTCTGTTCATGAAGGCACATGAATTAGAGATATGAGTTCTGCTTAAAATCAGACAAAGTAGAAGTGCCCAAAATGAAAGATTAATGATGAAAATAACATAACTTGCATGCTATCTCCTCCTTCTATCCTCTGCTTATAACCACTAAATCCTTGCTATTTCAAGTACTTTCCATGACTGCAAATATTAAAACCAGCTGTTGGAGCACAATGATCAAAACATACAAAGTGTACATTTACATGGTTGTCATTTAACTGACACTTTTATTCAAAGCGACTTACAAGTTCTGTGCGACAGGTCATCAGGAAGGGCACAACTCTATCAGCTGAGTAACAATGTTCATCAAAGTGTTGAGTGCTACAGTATAGGTTAGTTTATTAGGACAAGTGCATGACAGTAAGGTTAGTTAGGGTTAGATTTATTTGTATCAGTTGGAAGCAGGATAATCATTTACACAATGATTATCAAAATGCACAAGATGTATTAGAGGTAATTGAATTAATGCTACTCAAGAGTAGACGAGAAAATGAATGGATGTATTTCATGCAAAAAAAAAAAACTGCCTGGCTGCCTAGAGGTTTTTGTTTGTGTTTTTCTCTATGCTAATATCGTGTCACATGAGCCACACTAGAGGTGTGAGGAAAGCCAGAGAAGTTGTGACGAGGTAAGTATCCTGAGGTACACCCATCGCACGTTTCCTGAGGTAAGATCAACTTCAATTTGACATCACAGATTATAAAGATAAAGAGAATTTTTTTCTGATTCCATGCAAAGATCGGATCCAAACATATAAAATGCATGATGGTATTACACAATGAATTGAATTAACCCTAAATGATTTTCCTCTTTAACAGAAAGGTGTTGAATCATGTAAGGAGTTGTCTAAGGCAGGTTTTTATCATCCTCAGATCATATATTGGTGAGAGGACAGGACGAGTGAGACAACGCGTGACCTGAACCACGAACGACAACGGGACCAGGCAGAGAGGAACACAACCCAGAGACCTGAGCGACCCACAACAGCAGAGGACCACGAAGGACACCGCCAAGGAGCTGCGGAGACAGCAACCGTGGGAGAGCCGCCATCCAACCCAGCCCACACAACACAGACGTCCCCAAGGAAGGGGAGCATAGACAGGAAGGACGACATGCGGCCTCACCCCGGCGGCCCACGGCAGACCAAACCCATCACCTGCAGAAGGGAACTAGAGCCCCGACCATCAAGGTGGATTCCGATGATAAGATTGTCATCCGGTAAGAGAGAACGTCCTGCTGACTGGCCACTACACCGGCAAACCCTCGCCCTCCATCAAGTGGTACCGCAATGACGAGGAGTGGACAGCGAAGCCAGCACAACACGTTCAAGAACGCCCTGACCACCATGTCTCTGGGCCTGATGAAGGCCAAGCGTGAGCACAGTGGCAGATATGTGATGGTGGTGGAGAACAAGTCGACCGCCCCACTGCTACCGGTGACCCTGTGACCTTTGACGAGATACACAAGGAGTGGATGGCGACCTGAACACACGAGAAACGCCTAACACTTGCAGTAAAACAGGCCTAGCACATATTGTCCACATTGTTATTTTTTTTATATTACTGTCTTACTGTCTGGCGCTGCCACACGACAGACTCACAGAAACATCAACTGAATGTACGATACATTCAACACACATCAAGACCACCACAGAAGGACGCACCCCTGGCAGAGAACAGCTTGTCAACAGCGAAGCGACATCTGTCAGATTCATGCCTTCACAAACAAGAACAACTTCACAATGTTATATGCACCTGGAAAAAGATGAACTAGGAATGTGATGAAATGAAATCATTGAGATAGCATTAACAATGTTTAGTAATAATGAGCAAAAAATTTCAATAAAAAATGCATTTCTGAAGGAAGAAGTGGTCACATGATCACATTGCATCACATTTGAATTACTTAAGTTACAAAATTGTAGTGTTAGACAAGAAAGAATCAGTTGGTTTGTTTGCTCATGGAAGAGGACATGTAACATTGTTGTTTTGCACCTGTATGGTGGACAGTTGATAGTATATGCACTAGAATTACATACAGGAGCGATGCATAAGACGTTTTATCTCCTCATTTATAGAGAAGAAATGGAGAAAATTGTCTGATTCTAAGTAAAGACCAAACAAAACTGAGACAAACACAGATGAAAGTGACACTCAAACTCAGGTTAAATACAACTGGATCTTAAGTAATTTCATCAAGAATCATTATAAATTATGCATATATATATTTTTGAACATTTTCCCATAATCAATCATGTTAGTTTTTATTAACCACTAGGTTAACGGTTTTCAATTTTATTTTTGACACATTAGCCACTAAGGTAATGTCTATTGTAAATATTACTATGTTTGTATGTGTACAACCATGATCTTAGCTCCCATATATATTATCATGAAGACACATAGTTACCACTTAAATGTCTGAGTCACGACGTGCGCGACTGGAGGTAGGCCAAGGTATGTGCACAGCTATAGCTTCTAATGATTATGTTATTTGTTGTTTGATATCAGAGTTGAGGACCACTCATTGATATAGGTATATGAGTGGCTAAATCAGACTATTATTAATAAAAGAAAAGGGTGATATTCCCACATCCCACATCTCTGATATCAAAATAACACAGACTTTAGTCCAGTCAATCATGTCATGAATCATGTATGTAAATAATTCTATTTTAAACTGTTATGCCAACCACCAGATCAAGGTTTTAAAATGATTTCATTCAATAATCCGGTAAACCAACAGATCACATTGGCCAAAATTTTCATTATTTTAATTGTTTTCTATTTCATTCAGTATCTGATAACCGATGGGTTACATCGATCCCATTCTTTTACCATGTATATTCACTTTTCAATATTTTACCTGTTCCAAATGATCCTGGTATATTATATATATTAATCTCAACCACATTATGAAGAGAAAAGCGAGTAACTGTGGAATAATATAATGATTCCCCAACTCTCTCATGTAAAGACATTCCCCTCCCCTTTCACCCCTATCCTGCCCCCCCCCCCCACCCCACCCATTTGACCTATCAAATGGGACCCCCCCCCCCCCCCTTTTTAACTATATAAGGCTCCTCCCAACAACATTCCAGGTCTCTCTACCTGGGTCATTCAGCTGACCACCTGGGGAGAGCCCCTCAGCCATTCTCTCTAACTACTAATTGTACATTTCTATCTGTTTGGTTAATAAACCTTGTTATTATCTGAACCTCGGTTGACTGAGAACCTTCTTCTTCAGGATATCCACAAATATCCCACAGTAACTTTGGAGCTAGCTGCGAGCTAACGTTTGACTAACGTGAACACAATTGACATATTTATTTTGCAAATGCAGTGTTTTCAAATATATTCAAAAATATTAAAGTCAACAGCACTGAGTTGAATGCCCACAAGGCCCTCCTGTGTGACTGCAGTGACTATTTCAGGTAAGTTTAGCTTGGTTCATGTTAGCTTGGTTCAGGTTAGCTTGGTTAGTAAACAGATACCATACTGTACTTTTACTGTAAACAGATACTATACTGTACTTCTACTGTAAACAGATACTGTATTTATACTGTAAACCGATACTATACTGTACTTCTACTGTAAACAGATACTATACTGTACTTCTACTGTAAACAGATACTATACTGCACTTCTACTGTAAAAAGATACTATAATGCACGTTATACTGTAAACAGATACTATACTGTACTTCTACTGTAAACATATACTATACTGTACTTCTACTGTAAACAGATACTATACTGTACTTCTACTGTAAAAAGATACTATACTTCTACTGTGCTAAGACCCTATACTTCTACAGTGAAAATATATTACTACTAGGGCTGTCCCCGACTAAGGATTTGGATAGTCGACTATGATTGGCCAAAATGTGCCATTAGTCGACTATTAGGCAAAAAAAAAAAAAAAAAAAAAAAGTATAATATATTTTTGTATCATTCCATTTGGGCTGTGGGAGGTACTTAATGTCTGAAGGAGTCGACTGAAGGCTTCTTGTTCTCTGCAAAAGCATGCAATTGGTCCACTGATGGATACATCTTGATATTTGTCTAGTCTAGTGTGTTCATTAGATGGGTGAAATCCTCTTTCAGTGCCTCTGTGCCTGTTTTCTTAGGCAGTTGGCCTCTGGTGTACGTGCCATTAGCGTTAGCCACGCTTCTGGCAGTCGACTACGGCTCCTTTCAACCGATTAGTCGACTATTCGACTAATAGGGGTCAGCCCTAATTACTACCGTTCTTCACTCTAGACGTCTGGTTCCGCTCTCATTCGCTCATGTTGGCCCCCCCCCCCCCAAGTCGCTCTCCGCTCGCTCACTGCTCACCTTCATTTGCGCATCAAGCGCTCCCCGCTCCACAGCCCGCTCAGCATAATTTTTTTGGAGCATGATGTAAATTAGCTTGATTTGACCAAACTACAATAGTCTGCACCCCCTGGGCCCCTTAACAATTGTTTGTATTGAACCGTATTGTCTTGTACCCATTCTGCAATGTTAAATAACATTTATCCATTCAACTAGCTGTACTATGCTATGGTAGCTAGCCTAGCCGCAATGCTATGGCAGATCCCATTCACATTAGCATGTAAGCTAACAACAACAGCTTTAGCTTTAGTCTCTCGCTTTTTGTGAGACTAAACTCCGCTCTTGGTGGTACATTGTGTTGATGACTCTGCACCCCCTGGGCCCCTTAACAACTGTTTGTATTGAGCCGTATTGTATCGTACCCATTCTGCAATGTTAAATAACGTTTATCCATTCAACTAGCTGTACTATGCTATGGTAACTAGCCTAGCCGCAATGCTATGGCCGATCCCATTCACGTTAGCATGTAAGCTAACAACAACAGCGCTAGCTTTAGTCTCTCGCTTTCTTGAGAGACTAAACTCTCCGCTCTTGGTGGTACATTGTGTTGATGTTGGTTTCGTTTCATCAATAAATGAGGCAGAACACAGTGAATGTATCATTTTTTTTTATTGCACTTTGTTTGTTTCTCACTGAAAATAAATGTTGCGTTCGCTCGAGGTCCCGAGGTGATTTAAAGATGGCAGATTCTACTTCTGACTTAGCAGGATGTGTAGTGACGGTTCACCCTTCTCATTGGTTGAAAATGGCCTTCATGTTTGTACATCGCCACCTATTGCTTTGGCATTGTACTACATGTATATTACATCAGTTTCTGTGTGATCGTGTGCACTGAGCGGCTGGGAGCGGCTCGGAGCGGAAGAGAGCTCTCGCTCCGGAGTCGCTCTGACCCATTTTAAAGCCCACTCCACGCTCACTTCAAAATCCACCGCTCCGCTCCGCTCACATGCTCTGATTACTACACAGGTCAGAATGTTGCTTACTGTTTACTCATCAGATATCTCTATACTCTGCGTCCCACAGAGCCCTCTTCACTCGCTGGAGCGACTCAGAGAAAGCAGTCTACACTATCCCTGGGGTGTCCCCGGGTATGATGCAGCTCATCATAGAGTACGCCTACACACGCTTTGTGCTGGTGAGTGCAGAGAACGTGGAAGAGCTTCTGGTGGCTGCAGACCAGCTTCTCGTCACTGGCATAGTAGGAGCGTGCTCTGACTTCCTAGAAGGCCAGCTGTCTCTGGAAAACTGTGTCGGCATCTGGAGGTTTGTGGACATCTACTACTGCCCTGACCTGAGGCGCGAGGCCCATCTCTTCATCGTGTGCCACTTTGAGGAGATGTTGCATGTCTCACAGGAGTTTGTGGAGCTGTCCCCGCAGCAACTGGTGGACATCATCGAGAGGGATGACCTGAACGTGAAGAGCGAGGAGACAGTGTTCAAGGCCGTCCTCCGTTGGATCGACCACTCCTGTGAGGAGCGTAAAACACACATCCCTTTGCTGCTGCCCAAGGTAACTAATTGTATTACGGATACACAAACATGGTTGCTAGTGCCTGAGCCACATTATTTTTTATTTTATTTTTATTATTTCACTTTTTCTTGTTTGTCTGTCTCTTGTCAAGGTCATTATGATTCATGTTACTGTTATTATTGTTGTCGTCGCTGTTGTCATTGTTATTATTATTGTACTGTTATGTTCTGTTTTATGTATGAAAATAAAATAAAATAAAAACATATATAAAAAAAAAAAAAAAAAAGACTTCCGGTTTAGCGCATTATGTAGCGCACGCATTTGGCAATTGCTCCGCTCCCACCAACGTTAATTTCGTTTAAAAACATTATTTGGACAATACCAAAGGAGATTAGACCACATCGTATGTATTGATAAGACCTTCTACTAACTATATCAAAAGACAACATGGGTAAGGATAGGGGAAAGCCGGGAAAGAAACAAGATACGGTAACTTCAGCGGCGCAGAGCGACACACGATCAAGAAGACGCGTTCTAGGCGACGCGGGTACAGAGCCGTTGGCGACAAGCCCCGACGAGGAGAATGAAGAGGAAAATACACCGGGACCATCGACTATGGTCCCCGACGGAGAGACAATAGATGTCAACATAACAGGAGCGACAGGAACAAGCTCCGTGAGAGATAGAGCAGCTGATCTGGATAAGATAATAGCAAACAAATCCATCGTCACCGTCACTGTACCTATATCACCAACTGAAACAAGCAGTACAACCACTCCACCCGATTTCAACACACTGACTAACCTGATGAAAGAACAGACTAACCTGATGAAAGAACAGATTACAAAAATCGAGGAGCTCAAAGCACACGTCGATGCTAAATTCGATCGCGTCGATGATAAATTAGAAGAAGTCAAGAAAGCGATCGCTGCACAGTCCGAGCGAATCACGTCAGTGGAGAATACGGTGACAGATATTACACGGGCAGTCAAAGCGAACGAAGACTCCATCTGCAGTGGCATGACAGTAATGGCAAAAGAGATAGAAAGTGTGAAAGAAGCATGCCGGAGGGAAATACAAGAGGTTAAAGACGAAGCGACGGAGAGGCTACTCGAATCCCAACGCTACCACAGGCGAAATAACATCCGCATTGTAGGGCTTGATGAAGCAGTAAATTGCGAAGACGACAACTTTCCAACAGTGCTATCAGCGATTTTGGGTAACAACCTTACAAACACAGTGCCGAAAGTGGACCAAGTTTACAGAATCGGTCCTCGGGAGCAAAGAAACAGCGGGCCAAGAGTCATCATTGCTACTCTGCGGAAGACATCAGTAAGAGATGACATCATCAAAATTGCTCGCATCCAACGTGGGAAGCTGAAATATGGTGATAATTCAATATTTATCTACGAAGATCTAAGCAAAGACGCCATCGCTCGACGTCTACCATACAAGGAGGTGATGCAAAAATTGTTCAAATCTGGTTACAAGCCAAGGCTAGCATACCCGGCGCTGTTATCGATCATGGGCAAGGACGGCCGCAGGTTTGGAATATACACACCTAAAGATGCTGAGGATTATTGGAATCGATATGGAGCAGATACCCCAAGGCAGGACGACAATGTCTGAAAACAGATAAGCCGATTCATCTCCCTCTTTCTCAGTGTATATCAGTATTAGAATGACTTTTATTGTTTTCATCAATGTAGCAGATGTTATGCAGGCCGTCTATACCAATGCGTACTGTGTATAGTACGATCCGTAATACATTATAATTTCAGACTCTGGTCTCCGGGGAGACAAATACATATCATTGGCAAAAAGATCAATCTGGAATATTCTGGGTTTATCGCTCGACTGCCCTGGGTCTCTTAGATCATTCTGGAACATAACAACAGTCTATTGGTACTAGTATATTCTACAATCTTCTAGAATATAATGCACCATGGCAACGAAACATCCGGTGTGTATATACATAGCAGATAATCAATTGACTGAAGTTCAATCAGTCCTTAATAATACTTTAAAAATCATCCACACCTAAACGTATGAACACAACAAGGTTATTCTAACAATTTAAGTAATCACTCCACTGATGAAGTAACTGGCACATTGAAGTTCTAAAAGGCTCTGCTTTTCTATTTTATCTAATCACTTAATTCGGTTCTAGTGGCTTCTCCACGTTGAATATTAGTCTATCTCTCATTCCTTATCTATATCTTTTTTTTTTGTATTATTCTATTTTTTATCTCTATCTTTTAACTTACATTGTTCTCTTCCATTGTTCTTCACATTAAGGTGTCAATATTTCTCTACAATCTTTTCTTTTTTCCTGACTTTCCTACATGTTAGTAGAGGGTTCAAATGAATATGTCGATGAAAGTTTATTCTCTTTTTTTTTCATTTTTCACAATATTTCATTACAGTAAGGGAAGGTGCAAGACCAAAAGCGACATTCTATTGCATTAGAATGAAAATGTTAGATCCTATGGCAATTAGCATAGGAAGATTAGGATTACAATGCTCAGTTTGTGCAATCCGGTGGACTAAGGGAGAGAGTCATTCGCGGAGGATGTGTTTTTGGAACACAGGCCTGTACGACTCTCTGGGCGAGGGGAAAATAGGGGATTTTTATTTGTATATATATATATATATGTTTTTAAGCTCGGCTCTCAATGGGACCTCATTAATTGGATGTACATCTATTGTGGCTTCGCACTCCAGAAGCATTACCAAAAACTACACAAAAACATGCATAGATTATGGCTAGTTTGAATATAATGATATGGAACACCGGTGGGATAAACAAACAACACAAACGCAAAAGCGTGCTCACACTGATTTACATTTACATTGCACTGATGAAAAAAGAACATGTGGACGTGGCTCTATTAAGCGAAACGCACATTTTAGAGGAAGACATAAATACGTTAGCGGATAACATATACCATAATATTAGTCACTCTTCTTTTGGTACGAGAACTCAAGGTGTAGCCATAGTCGTCAGACGTAAATTAAATATCGAATTAAAAGGGGTATGGTCGGATGCTGAGGGGCGTATAACTATAGCTAGGATTGTACATAATAACAGGAAAATAGCGTTGGCAGCGGTATATGCCCCAAATTTTTACGAAGTGGGTTTCTTCACTTCACTAACCGGAGAAATGCTAAACCATCCCGAGTACTCATATATAATAGGTGCGGATTTTAATGCCATTTGGAATCCAAGGATGGACAAATCTTACCTTGCCTTTTCCAGCGAACAAAAAAATTCATCTAAAGCATTAAAAGATTGGTCAAAGACTACAGGGGTAATTGATTTATGGCGTTCACTTAATCCCATGACCCGAAAGTACTCCTGTCGTTCGGCGAGACACAACACATTATCCAGAATTGATTACGTCTTTGCATCCCGAGAATATTTGATAAATATGAAGTGGAAATGATACCCAATGCGCTTTCAGATCACTGTTACTTAATCCTGAAAGCAACATTTGGTACACTATCTACCCGGGCCCCAAGATGGCGTTTTAATACTATGCTGCTTAACAACAAGGAATTCATTACACAAATTAAAGAAGCTCTCACAGTATTCCTACGGGATAATGCAAACCCGGAGCAAGACCCCAGAATATTATGGATGTCGGTAAAGGGTATGATCAAGGATTTCACGGATAGATTTTCCTCCATATTGCGCAAAAATCAATGCACAAAACTGTCTGAAATGGAAACGCTTTACTCAGCGCTATTTAATTCTTTAAAATACAACAACTCTACTAGACTAGAAAATCAAGTTAACATTCTAAAGACAGAGATCAAAGCAATATACAGACAAAAATCGGAAATGCAAATACGCAGCACAAGACAACAGCAGTATTTCCAAGGTTCTAAACCTAGTCACCTATTAGCCATGCGATTAAGAATTAATGCAAAATTTGCAGACATAACTGCCATTAGAAAACAACAAGTACTTGTAACAGACCCCAAAATAATAAACGATACATTCAAAGAATTCTACTCCGACTTGTATAATTCAGAAACGACATTTGATCAAAACAAATTAGACACATATCTTAATCAAATTACTCTCCCTAAACTTTCGGAGGACGACGCTAAACAGTTAGAAGCACCGATCACATTAGAAGAACTCAAGGAAGCCATATCCGGAATGAAAAACGGTAAGGCTCCGGGAAAAGACGGTATCCCATCAGAAATGTACCTTTCTTGTTGGGACATATTTGGACCCTTATTACTAAATATGATCTTATACTCAGTCAAGGAGGGGAGCTTCCATAAACACCACAATATCGCACTCATTTCAGTCCTTCTCAAAAAAGACAAAGACCCCACTGAGTGCGGTAGTTACAGACCTTTAAGCCTCCTCGGAACCGATGTCAAACTGTACTCTAAGATATTAGCCATCAGATTGCAAAAGCATATGACGTCTTTGGTTCATCCGGACCAAACTGGCTTCATAAGAGGTCGCCTGATCAATGATAACATAAGGCGAATACTGCACATACTAGATGCAGACAAAGAGGACACCACACCTAAGGCGATGCTATCCCTGGATGCTATGAAAGCATTTGACAGGCTGGAATGGTCGTTTCTATGGGCAGTATTAGAAAGGATGGGGTTAGGAAAAGGATTCATTGATATGATTAAAGTACTATACAAGGACCCATCGGCCATGATTACAACAGGCACATTCATCTCCGAAATCTTTCCGGTATCACGCTCAGCCAGACAGGGTTGCCCTCTTAGTCCCGGACTATTCGATCTATCATTGGAGCCTTTAGCACAATATATAAGACAATCCCAACACATAGAACCAATCGTAATCAAGGGCACACAACATAAAATTAGTTTATATGCGGACGACGTAATATTGTTCATGCAAAACCCCAACACCACATTGCCGCATCTACTCAAGTTGATAGAGAACTTTGGTGATTTATCGGGATTTAAAATAAATTGGCCGAAGTCGGCTTTCCTTCCTATTAACATCCGTGCAAAAAAAGACACAACCCTCCCAGGTGCGATACCCATGGTTAAACATTTTAGATGCTTGGGTGTGGAAATATTTCCCACCATAAGACAAACGGTGAAGCACAATTACACAAAAATACAGAACAAAATCAAAGACGACCTGGACAGGTGGGCAAAACTTAAAAACTCAGTACAGGCAAGGGTATCAATAGTTAAGATGGATGTATTACCAAGAATCAACTTCATCAGCTCAATGCTACCGTTACCTCCTCCAGAGGGCTACTGGAAAAGATTACAATCCTCCACATACAAATTTATTTGGAATAACAAACCACCTCGCATAAAAAGATCCACTGCACAGAGAAATAAAGCAGACGGTGGCATGGCAGTTCCAGATTTTTTACAATATTTTAAGGCTTTCACATTAAGACCATTGAAAATATGGTTTGATCCCCAGGCTTTGGTATCTTGGAGAGAATTGGAAGAAAACATAGTAGCCCCACAGAGACTGAAAGACATAGCACACACTAAACTTTCAATCAAGCATTGTGAGCGGGAATTTGGCCCCATAATTACCCATGCAATCAGAACATGGCGGGAAACACAAAAAAAATATCCTAACCCTCAAAAATGGCATAATCACACTCCCATATTCAATAACAATGCACTCTTAATGAGAAAACGCCCTATAAGATTCCCTATATGGGAAGAGCAAGGCATACACTCATTAGGGGATATTTTTAATAACCAGGGCTTCTGTAATTATGGCGAAATATGCACAAAGTTTAACCTCACCGAGTCCACATGGCTTTTTTACATACAGTTACGACTATGTTTGAGGTCTCACGGTGTTCCATTACACATACCAGTTGAACACCACAGATACCACAAATTTTTCTATGAAAGAGAAACATTGGGAGGTTTTGTATCAGGTTTTTATTATCAATTACTAACGTCCTCGTATGAAACCCTTCAACTAGACACTGTCTGGAGGAGGGATATACCAGACCTGGAAAATGACTTTGATTGGCAAGGAGCCTGGGCAAATGTCCGACTTACATCAAGGAACCCGGATCATCAACAAATCAATCTGAACTATATTCACAGGACATACTTGACTCCTATAAGACTGTGCAGAATGGAGCTTAAACAAGACTCCAAATGCTCCCAATGTACAAATGGGGACGAAGGGACATTTATGCACATGTATTGGGACTGCCCACCAGTTAAGGCATTCTGGAAAGATGTGTCCC
>NC_140167.1:192639017-192656517 GCF_963971535.1 Notolepis coatsorum | reverse complement strand
ATCAGAATTGGTCCTGTGGTCCGCTATGGTCGTTCAAAGTTCGGCGTTCTGAATGAAACATATCAATAATTGTTATGATTCGCGATAATAAGCTACAAAAGGTAACGTTTTTGACAAATATTGAAACGCAGTCAGTTTCTCCACACTATTGTAATCATGTAGGAATAATTAGATCTGAAATTAGTTACAAAATGATTACACTGTGGGAGAAATAAAAAAGTACAGTCGATTACATTAAATATCAGTATATGTTATTATGCACGCTTGGTGATACTATATCCAAATTGAACTCGGCCATTTGAAAGATACTATATGTATATATATATATATAAATGTGCGAATTGGCTATAATAAGGTAATGTATAAGCATATATTCTATATTCTATAATAATATTTCTAATTGCATTGGTCCGGATGGGAGAATTCAGTACTGTATATACAAAACCTTCAATTTGATCATATTCCCTTTATTAATGTCCTTAGATCTTTTGTACACATGATCTCAAGAGGGTACTGAATGAGCTCAGTGGCAGTTTTTTAAGTTTGGTCATTATTATCATGGTTTTATTCACTGTCAAAGATGAAAAGAAAAATCATAATTCATATTTTCCTTTGTTTCATCAGAATTTAAGCAAGCCTAGTAATAGACACAATATTTCTGACACTGAGAATACATTCATTGAGGTCCATAGATGTTCCTAGATACCAAGAATATGCAAATAGCCCTTGTAGAAGTGGAGCAATATTCCATTTACCTAGGTATACATTTTTACTGATTTTCACCTGGGGTGGAACAGGTTAAACTGTTAAATGGTCATTTTAAAACTAATATAAGAAATTAATGTATAGTGGTATATTTATGAGGGGAAAGCATATTTGCAACAAGGGATGCCCCGATCACGTTTTTTGCCACCGATCACCGATCGTCGTGAGCCATATCGGCCGATACCGATCCGATACCGATCGTTTTTGATTAAAAAGAAATTAAAAATTATTTTATATAAAACATTTTTTATTTTTTTTTTATAAAATATATATATTATATAATTAGACTTGTACTTGTATTATCTGCGAGACATCGCCACCATGCAACAAGTCAAAATGCTCGCTATCTGCAAACAGCTCCACTGTCTGTGTGTACTCTAGTAGCCTCCAGCTACCAAAAAGGATTCTCCGGCGCTGCAGCGGGACCCTATTGGTAACGTTATGCTTTGGTCATTTAACATTCAGCAAGCCCTCAGCTCGAATACGCATTCAATCAATGTTATAAGACATTGATATCAGGAGCTATCTGTAGCTACTGCTAGCCGGCTAGATGACGTTAAGACAACTATTTAGTTCAATCGGACATTTCGTTTTGAACAGTGAATTAACGTCAGCTAACGCGAGCTAACGCGAGCTAACTGAGGTATCACCATGCACTACAAGACTTGCTGGAGCATTTGTTGATATCAGGAGCTATCGGTAGCTAGCCGGCTAAATACCGTTAGACAATGCCTACTAAAAGTGTTTGGTTGACTGAGTAATTTTGTTTAAACAGTAACGATAGCTAGGTAGCTAACGTTAGCTCAGGTCGAATGCACTATCTAGACTCAGCAGAGGAGGTCCGCCTGTGTTTACAAACTCTACACGGGTACGGGCGGCGCTAGGGAGGAGGAGCAGTTTGCAGGACCTGTGCGTCTGAGACAAGCGAGTGAGATATCCGCTTGATCAGTTTCCGCGATCGGCGAATATGACTAATTATCGGAATTCCCCGATCGCATATTTATACTAATTATCGGCCGATAACGATCGGTGGCCGATCGATCGGGGCATCCCTAGCAACAACTTTTAACATTTATACAGGTAGGTTATTGATAACTAATTCTGTTATGAGTGTCATATTACAGTGACATTCATACAGTATCCTTTGATTTCACATAATTTAATTATTATTTCACAATAAAATGCTGTAATCAAAATCCTCTGTAATATCACATCAGATTTTGTAATCTCACAATAACATGGCAATATTTCACATGAAATAATAGTAATCAAAATCGAAAGACCATTTGCATATTATTGGTATCTAGGGACATCTATGGACCTCAGGGAATGTATTCACATTGTCAGAAATATTGTGTCTATTGCTTATTTTTATAACGTGATTTTTTTCTGTGGCTTATCTAAATACTAATTTGATGCTATGACTATGTTTATATCGCTATATGCTTCATCTCCCCTTTAAGCTTAGGCACTCTTTCGAAGTTGGTTAAGGTTAGAGTTTGTCTTAGAGCATGGCGATAGAACGCCAGGTAGTTTGCAGGCTGTTTGGCGTGCCACTGGTCCTGCTAATGTTGAATGAATGAATGAAAACTTTATTTAACAGATTGCAGAAGGGGTACAATACAGTATGGCTCAATACACACAATTGTTAAGGGGATGCAGACCAGAGAAAGACGTTTTTGTCTCGTTTACATCAGGGTCCCCCATTTTCAATTCATAGTGACATTTATGACATACACATGATGACATTTATGTCTCCCCCCTTTTTTCTTTCTTTTTCCAGAATCACGTACCAGTTTCAAGAAGCCGCACGTTGCAGCAATTGAAGCAAAGACCTGTTCTAGCCAAGTAAATACCACAATTTATGTACCATTACATTGACTATATAGTTAGAAGTTTGGTTATATGCATGGTATTTTCTAATGAACAATATAACAATAATATAATAATGGACTCTCTTGATATTGATCAAAATGTAGAATTATGCAAGCGTTTCACCCTGCACATTGCAATGCAGCACATTAAAGGGGAACTATCTTATAAATGGCCTTTTTGAGTGTTTAGCATTGTTTCCTAGCTATGTGAACTTATATTAATATGATCTATGTCTCAAAATTCTCATATTGGCGCATTCTTCCAATTCTCCTCTCACAATATTCACCCTCACTGAACTGAGTCGTTTGAAAATGTGCCTATATGTGATGTCATATAGTCACTGCTGCATGTTAATGTTCAGGGGAACACGACGATGCACAGTGGTTTAGGAGCCCAGGCTCAAAACAGCTCGAAATCTTGAGGTAGAAAAATGCTGTTTTTGAGGACTTGATTAGAAATACAAAACAATGAATACAAAAAATATATATATTACAGAGGTGTTCCATAGACTCACAGGAATTGTGTAAAAGTGCCCAAATAGTGAAAGAAATAGTAAAATAGTTCCCCTTTAATCAGGACCCTCCCCCCTTTTTTCTTTCTTTTTCCAGAATCACGTACCAGTTTCAAGAAGCCGCACGTTGCAGCAATTGAAGCAAAGGCCTGTTCTAGCCAAGTAAATAGCACAATTTATGTACCATTACATTGACTATATAGTTAGACGTTTGGTTATATGCATGGTATTTTCTAATGAACAATATAACAATAATATAATAATGGACTCTCTTGATATTGATCAAAATGTAGAATTATGCAAGTGTTTCACCCTGCACATTGCAATGCAGCACATTAATCAGGACCCTCCCCCCTTTTTTCTTTCTTTTTCCAGAATCACGTACCAGTTTCAAGAAGCCGCACGTTGCAGCAATTGAAGCAAAGACCTGTTCTAGCCAAGTAAATACCACAATTTATGTACCATTACATTGACTACAGCACCTCATCACTATGTCATCTTATTCTCGGGCTAAAAGACGTAGAGTCAACAAATTACTGAGAGAGACAGAGCAGGCTATCCTCACTGATTATAAGTTAATTGTTGCTGCTAATTCAAGGACAAACCATCACTCTTTAGAGAACTACAACACCCCATCTGGTGTTTCACAGCGTAGACAGATGGCCGGCGATGACGGGCAGCTTATGAAAGGCAAGTCTATTGGACATGGTGTAATTCCTCATGTGATTTGCTGCTTATTTTTATTTCTCACTTAATGATTTTAACTCTTCTTCTGAAGACCTTACCAT
Organism: Notolepis coatsorum; assembly: GCF_963971535.1. NCBI lineage: Eukaryota > Metazoa > Chordata > Actinopteri > Aulopiformes > Paralepididae > Notolepis > Notolepis coatsorum. The sequence goes on along the minus strand of NC_140167.1, from coordinate 192,652,578 downwards.
CCAGAAGAATAATTCAATGCTGGCTGAATTACTTGTCGTGGTGAAGGATCTATCGAGAGATGTGCAGTTCATCAAGACCGAGTTGGCTGAGGGCAACATATCTGGTGGGACCAGGGGACACGGCGTGGCCACCACAACCACTATGCTCCCCTTCCAGCTGCCAATCGCCAGTGAACAAGATTTCAATGAGGCAGAATCATTACTGATGGAGCAATCAGTCCGTCAAAAGATGGTAATTTATTGAACTGCATTCATTTATCAAATGTAGATCGTTTCAGTGTGGTCTTGTTCAGGGGAAAAATGTGTTTAGCACTTTCTAGTTCAAAACGTGTTAGAGCTTGTATATCTGCTATTTATGAAACGTTTTAAAATTGTTCAAATATACCGTTTACATATGGACAGGAGGGTTAATGTGGTTAAACCTAATGACTGGCATGGGCTGGAATATCAGTGCATGCATAAAGTGTGTGTATAAACAAGTTGGTTGCTCTGTGTTCATAAAATAAACGTTATGCTGTTTCTAACGCAGGGCCTTCATTTTCTTCTCTCTGATTTAGATTTCTCGACTGGCTTTGGTAGGAGGCACCAATTCAGAGAACCTGATCAGACTGATGTTGAAAACTGCTATGACCAACGCCCTGGCCAGTGGGTTCAACTGGGCTGGAAAGAAAGACAAGCGTTGTTCAGAAAGCAAGAAGCCATTCAAGCACACCACACTACAAGCCTGCATGTTTGGTGAGCTTCCTCCCCTGCAAACTACTTCATAGGTTAAGTTTAGGTAGTGAGGTGGTGATGCTGGTGATGCTGGTGATTCAGAATATAATTATGCTGTTGCAAAAACTTAAAAAAAAAGTGTTATGTTGGAATAAAGTGATGAAAAGTGCAACCTATAAGAAATGGACAACGTAATTGAGCTTTAGAGGTGCATGGATACACATTGTATTGCCTAGATGGTGTCAGGCTAGGCGATTGCTTAATTCTCTTTCCTGTCCAGTCTAACTGGATGCTGACTGTAGCTTGTTACTGTAGACCTACAGAGTGAGTAATTGAGTGATTAAAAAAAATCGCACTCGTGTGAAGTGAGGGCCGGGTGCTCTTATCGTCGTACATCATCTCACCCACCTCTCTTCCTCCCTTTTTTATTTTTGTGTCTATCAGCTGCTGCTCGACAGTTTGACCCCAAGCTGACCGACCAGGACTACAGCGAAACTTTCAAGAAGTGGCTTCGTTATGCGCCAGACCGGGAGGGAGGCATCTCAAGGAACCGAAGTGACCCAAACTTAAGTCAAGCGAACCAGAGTCAAACTTAGGGTACCCCAGCACAGCACAGCACACACACACTGTTTCCCTGGTTCATACAGTACAAGGAATTACCCTGGCATCTACTTGACTTATGCTGCTTCAGCCTGTTCTTGGAACCGAAGTGACCCAAACTTAATTGTCAAGCGAACCAGAGTCAAACTTAGGGTACCCCAGCACAGCACAGCTACCCCAGCACAGCACAGCACACACTGTTTCCCTGGTTCATACAGTACAAGGAATTACCCTGATGGACACTGTTCTTCCATGGACGGCATCTACTTGAATATGCTGCTTCAGCCTGTTCTTGTAACCGAAGTGACCCAAACTTAATTGTCAAGCGAACCGGAGTCAAACTTGGGGTACCCCAGCACACTGTTTCCCTGGTTCATACAGTACAAGGAATTACCCTGGACACTGTTCTTCCATGGACGGCATTTACTTGAATGACTTATGCTTCAGCCTGTTCTTGCAGTGTTTATTTTTTTTATTTTTAATTTTAACCTTTATTTACCCAGGGTAGGTTCGCTGAGCACAGATGCTCTTTTTCAGCTACGCCCTGCTTCACATTCACAGAGTTCCATTCACACCTGGGAGCTGCCCAGGCCTAACAAAATTAATAGTTGGTTTCAGGTTGCCGACCGACCCTGCCGATTTAGGTGCGACCCAATATATTTTATGAGTTTTTAGAAAAAATTATAAAAAAAAAAAAAAAAAACGTTTTTTTTTTTTTTTAATAAAGTTTCATAGAAATCTTAGTCAAACATTTAGTATTATGGATATTAAACATGCTGGCAGAGTACATGCATCCATGTTGTTGTGAACATTTTAATTAAATAAAGAAATTCCCTATCCATAGTCGCCGTGGGAAAGAATAAAATAAAAAAATTAAATTAAATAAATTCCCTACCTACCCATGGCCAAACTGACAACCAACCTGAAACCAACTATTAATTTTGTTAGGCCCCAGTACAACCACAGTCTGACACTGTTGGCCACTGAGCAACTCCACTGGAGCAGTTGGGGGTTTAGTGCCTTGCTCAAGGGCACTTCAGCGGTTGGTGTTAAGGGTATGGGAGAGAGTTACATGGGAGAGAGTTATAGAAACATTAGGGGTGTAACGGTACACAAAATCCACGGTTCGGTACGTACCTCGGTTTTGAAGACACGGTTTGGTATTATTTTCGGTACAGTGGGGGGGGGGGGGGGGGGGGGGGTAATCCAAAAAAAATTGCTTTTCATTTATCTATTTATTTAACTGTATTAAACAATATAAAACGAATTGGCCATAATTGACTGAGCAAACTAATGCTTACTGCTGTAACCTACTAATAACACTTAAGTAAATCTGAAGATTATTATATAGCAGATGCCTTGGAGGATAAGTCGTGGACAACTGTAGATCATCTAAGCTCCACTGTGTTTAAATTCAAATCCTATGCCATTGTTTATATTTAACCCTTGTGTCTGAAAACTAAAGTATTATACTCTTATTAGGGGACTAAATTGAAAAACTCCATAAAAAGATTATGTTGAAATAATTTTCCACTTTCTTTTCCATAAATATTTTATTCAACTTCAGCCCTGATCATAACCATTTTTTATATTATTTTTGTAATGAAATACTCCCAATTTTCTGAAAAGAGTTGTTAAATATGACAAAAAAATGAAAATGTGGTGGTTATGATCGGGCTGAAGTGGAATAAACAATTTATGAAGAGTAAAAAAAAAAATACAAGATAATTAAAAGATTATGCCACATATTATGTTGGCTCATCACTGCAAAGTTATCAAACAAATACGAATCTGATCAGACAAGGGTTAAGTTGTTGTTCCCTTTCTAATTTCCTCAAACATCTAGTCTAGTTAATGTGATCAATATTATTTGACAATTGATGCTTTTTGTTGGACATTTCAGTCAGTAGTGAGCTCATACTTTGAGCTCATAAATTTATAGTTAAAATGATTGCAATCTTGTCTTCGTTGTGCATGAATGCGTGTGCTCACCACACACAATATGTGTGTCACTATTCTGGCAGTGGCTATATTGTTAATGAAAGCCTGTTATAAGGTCTGTTATTTGTTTTTTGTAAAAAGTTTTAGTCACTGGAAGTTCTGATACCCTAGAAAAAAATTAATTTTCATTTTAAAAGCCATGTTGTCATTTTTGTTCACACATTTTTGGAAATATGGTCATATAAGAATTGTATTATTATTTATTTAACAATAGTGTGTTTAACAGCAGGAAAAAAACATGTAATGTTATGATGTATACATATCAGCAGCAATATTTTAATGTAAAATGTACATTAATCAGTATTGATTCCTTAACTTTACAAGTTACAAATAGATGTACAAGTTACAAATGTACAAGTAGAGTACCATTTAGATTATGGTTGAATAAACATTGATGTCTAACATTGATTCAATATAAAATCAACTAAAATGTGCATGTAGATTACCATTTAGATTATGGTTGAATAAACATTGATGTCTAACATTGATTCAATATAAAATCAACTAAAATGTGCATGTATATTACCATTTAGATGATGGTTGAATCAACATTGATATAGTATCAGCTATGGTTGACACCTAACGTTGATTCAACGTTAGGGTCATAGACAACGATCTATATAATTTAGATGTCAGGCTTCAACATAGATTAAATATTTCTGCTGAACCCTATTTCAACGTTGATTCACAAATTTTTTGCTATCTGGGGAAGCTGCCACTAGGGCAGGCCGGTACAGTGCGACATATATGTTGCACGTGCGACACTGACGTCAGTCTGTGCGATGAATGAATTGACTTCAGTAGCACTGGTGCTATGGCCCGTGGCGCAAGCAAAAAAAAAAGAAAGTGTGACGGTAAATTGAATGGACCACTGCGCCACGCTATCCACTTGGTACTTGTTGTCTCGTGCGATTAAAAACAATGTCCCGTCTCGCGTAGAGTCCATAATCAAACACCAAATCCCATAATCCCTAGCGAACAATATCCCTGCGACTAGTTGCAAGCTCAATGTACAGTGACTGGGTGACTTCGACAAGATGAAGCGCTTTTAAAGAAGTACAAGATCAAAACCCCAAACGAGCCCGAGAGGGACCACCGTTAATAGAAACGAGACAAAAGGAGAAGATTAACAAGATGTACAGATATAACGCAGAGTGGAAAAATGATTTTCCGTGGATATTTCTTAATGAGGAAGCGCAGCTATTCTTCTTCTGTCACTGGTGCCGGGAGACTCCGGAAAAGATCCGATCAGAGAATCCCTATGTCGCGGGTAACAATATCCTAAAAAGGGATAACATTAATAAACACAATCCGTCCCATCGACACATTCTTGCCCGGGATGCCTTCAACGCTAAACAAACCCCTGAGCGGGCCGGGACACCGGCACCCTCTTGCACTCGCTGAGTAAACAGACGACCAGAGCGGATGATGCTGATCTCCGTGAGGTAAAGTTTAAGATGAATGTGGCATATTGCATCGCCAAGGAAGAAATGCTGTTCACTAAATTTAAGCCGCTAATTTTACTCTGTAAAAAGAACTCCATCGTATGGCTACTTAAATTCCCCTCCGGGATCGATAAAGTATTAATTATCTATCTATCAATCTATCTATCTATCTAATAACGAGACAATATGCAAATAAGGTAATAATAATAATAATAATTCATTTTATTTATAAAGCACTTTTCATTCATGCAGAGTTCCTTGTACTTATGATTAATGCAATAGTGTGTGTGTGTGTGTGTGTGTGTGTGTGTGTGTGTGTGTGTGTGTGTGTGTGTGTGTGTGTGTGTGTGTGTGTGTGGATCTGAAAAAGTGGCCAGCAGACATGATGCTGGAACTGTGACACGTGTGCAGTGCACACACACACACACACGCACGCACACACACACACACACACGAATAATAATAATAATAATAATAATAATAATAATAATAATAATAATAATAATAATAATAATAATAATAATAATAATAATAATAATAATAATAATAATAATAATAATAATAATAATAATAATAATAATAATAATAATAATAATAATAATAATAATAATAATAATAATAATAATTGTAACTGAGGGGTACAATTCCCTGACTGTATTGAGAGTATGGTATTATTAAACCACTACTTAGTTATGTACTTTAATTACTGGCCATACAGTACATGATATATCTGGTGAACACCCACACAAGAATACGGCAATGACAAAGAAAGTTCTAGTTAGAGGTATTTATTATTATTAGAGCAGCAACGGTAGGTTACAGATTGAGAATTATAATTGCGCTTGTAAGGCGAAGAACACTTAAAGTAGGTCAAGAGCGTAAGTCCATGAGAATAGTAAGATGGGTATAACTGACGCCACCTGTAGCATAGTAATTACATAAGGCACACTCGTAGTCAGCTGGAGACACTAGGGGGTTCCCTCCGGTTGTAAGCCGGCAGGGTAGAGGAATGTTCGGGAGCAAAGTCTGGATCAACGCGGAATAACGAGGCTCCAGATACAGGAGCCAGTGCAGTACTCCCTTGGTCCGCAGACAAAGCAACAGCTATAATCCAGTATGCACGACTTACTTACTTACTTAGGCCCATCGCTCCCAATGGAGCATAGGCCATCTACGACTTTTCTCCATCCAACACGGCTTTGGGCTGTCCTTTCTGCCTCCCCCCAGGTAGTTCCTTGTCTCTTGAGCTCCGCCTCAGTGTCCCGCCTCCAGGTGTTCTTAGGCCGCCCTCTCTTCCGCTTCCCTTGGGGATTCCAAGTCAGGGCTTGGCGTGTAGTACTGGTAGCCGGTTTCCTCAAAGTGTGGCCTATCCATCCCCACTTTCGTCTCAGGATCTGCTTCTCCACTGGTTCCTGTCTTCCTTTCAGCCATAGTTCCTCATTCTTGATTTTGTTTGGCCACCGGATCCCAAAGATGCGTTTCAGACAGCTGTTTATAAAGGTCTGTATCTTCTGCAATGTTCTTTTCGTCATTCTCCAAGTCTCTGAACCGTAGAGAAGGACAGATTTGACATTTGAATTGAAGAGCCGCACTTTGGTTGTCATGGCGATGTCCTTGGAGGACCAGATGTTCTTCAGAATGATGAATGCTGCTCTGGCTTTGCCTACTCTTGCTGTGACGTCGCCATCTGTGCCGCCCTTCTTATCCAAGATACTGCCTAGGTAAGTGAAGGAGTTGACTTCCTGTATGGATTCATCACCTACTGTGACTGTGTTGTTGGTAGAGGTGTTGATCATCATTAGGTTGGTTTTCTTCCTGTTTATTCTCAACCCAGTCTCAAGGGTTGCACGACAGCATGGATGAAAGCTAGCCAGCCTCTGGTCCTAGAGGCGGGCTCGAGGGTGCTCCTCACAAGGGTAGATCCCACACGACAGTGGGGTAGACGGTTCTCTGCTCCAGCAGCCACGGTACCAAAGCAATATAATCCAGCCGGAAAAGGCTCTGCATTCGCCGGTGTAGGTTCTCCGGTGTACATATCCAACGGTTCTCGTCTAGGACTCCTCGGGTGGTGGCGCGAGTTTAGGCCGCCCAGCCTAGATAAGTGCACTAGCTATAGGTACGACGAACTGGTGGTAATGCTGGTCACTGCAGAACGGTAGCCGCACGACACACGACAAATAATAGACTATTACTTCACAATAGAATAAGTCGAACTCGACGATACGGCGTTAAACTCTGACACTTTAGCTATATATTCGCACGCGGTTCTCAAGGCTCTATTCAGGGGCAAAGAGGCCCACTTCACGGCACGTTGTATCGTGGTGAAGGCTTCAACGTTTTGGATACTCTACTGCTGTATCCACCTGCGACGTATTTATACGTAAGGTGAATAATCTAGTGCCAACCTCAGTTCTGTCTCGTATTACTGCGCAAACCTGGACATGTTGAGACATGCCTTGGCGTTGTCTTTGAACTTGCCATTGGGGGTATGGCCATTGGCGCCTAGGGGTCGCTGTCCAATAGGAGAACGAGTATTATGGTCTGGTTTGTACCTAGGTAAAGGGATATTCCGTGTATATATACAAAGAATATACAAGGGATATCAAACGATATACAAATATTATACCTGGGATCTCAAGCAATAAATATATATATTCGGTTTAATCTGACCCTTTGTAACAATAATAATACATTTATTTATTTGGTTCCACAAATATGTACAGGTGTTTGCATGCATTATATCTATTTGTTATGTTGGTTTCTAGGTGTTTCTAGGTTGGTTTCTAGCTTTCCCTGTAATCTGAGTCCACACCAGCGCTGCCTGGTCTCGGACTGCTTCATATCGGTTATATGGTTATGTCCTTGTTTTTATTTTTTTACATTATGGGCAAATAAAGAAAGAATTTGTCTGAAAGCATTTCTTGTTAAAGTTTGGATTTTGTGTGCCCTGTATGCAAGATTCATGTCCCTTGCCAGTCACATACCTATTTAAGTAATGAACTGCACTACTTGTGTTTGTTTTTATAGATTTTAGAGACGTTTTATACTCGTGCTACAAGATTTTGGCCTGTGCTACAAAACTATCAACCTCTGTAGCACCAGTGCTATGTGCAAAAAAAGTTAACGTACAGCCCTGCACTAGGGGGTGCTGCCGCACCCGCCGCACCCCCTATTCCAACGTGCCTGATGTAATATCTGTTTTTAGTTTGTGTAATGTAATGTAATATCTGTTTTTAGTTTGTGTAATGTAATGTAATATCTGTTTTTAGTTTGTGTAATGTAATGTAATATCTGTTTTTAGTTTGTGTAATGTAATGTAATATCTGTTTTTAGTTTGTGTAATGCACATAATATGGGAACTTTTATCCATATGGTTGAGCCTGTTAGGAATTACACCCCCAACCCAAGCAGATTGCAGATCACTCTCTCTATCTATATGGAGGTAAAAAAGAAAATATGGTAAAAATAATTCGCATAAAAAGGGCACTTTTTTATGAGGCACAAAAGGGCAGGTGCTTGTGCACCCGTTGGGCTCTATGCTTGCACGTGCCTGCTCGCTGTGCCCTTGAGCAAGGCACCTCAGCTCATTAGTAGAGTGCCTGACCATAGTGTCTTTATACCTGTATCACTAGACATATAAATGCATATTAAATCAAATCAAATTGATTTGTGAAGCCCGAAATCACAAGTTAATGTCCCCATGGGCCGGACAAGTCTTCTTTAAACTATTCAAGATGAAACATCCCAATAAATCCAAAATAAATGTAAAGTAATAAATGCAATACTCCCAGACATACCCCAGCAAAGGTAAGGCAAAACCTATAGCAATAGGAATAAAGCACCACAGGCGATGTGGAGGAGAGAAACCTTAGAAGGGCAGTTCAAAGGGGGATCCCCCTTCTTGGATGTCGGTGATAATAGTGTTGCTATGGATGGGTGGAGAATAAAACAGGCGAATAGTTGGTATGTATGTACATATACGTGTAATAAAACACAAATATGTGCATGCAATAGCAACTGGGGTACATAAGAACATTTTTTAAACATTTAAATATATTACAACTCTGTACATACATGTGACTAGCATTATACTCAGTAGAACAAATGTATATATCTTATACCCAGCTTAATCACTATATTAATATTACTATTGCACTTTACTGTTACATTTGCACTCGGGTTGGATGCCCCACCTATTTTCATTGTAATATACTTATGCTGTATGATGACAATACATTTCAATGTAATCTAATCTAACTGGTACTATGACCTGAATGATGGTCCTAGAGGTCAGTGATTTGATGCTCTTTTGGTGTTTTGGCGATGGTGGCGTAAGAGAGTCCTGTCTTAACGTAAGAGAGTGCCGTCTTAACAGGTCGTCGGAAATCTCCCATATAGGCAAACCGTGGAGACCTGGGCCCTCATTCATCAACGTGTCTTACGCACAGATTTGTGCTTACCCTGTGCGTACGATCATTTCTAAGCAAAGAGTGGGATTCATCAATTTCAACTTGAACTTGACTTAGTGCTTATGTGTACGCACAGCTCGGACCACACTTAGCTGACGCCCAGTGGTAGAATATATTATTACAACAAGGAAATGAGCTTCTGTGCATAATAACACTGGCATGTTCTGTATGAACCGTAGTTCATTATAGTTCATTGTAAAATAGCAACAGTAGTGTAATTATGGTCAAAACCCTATAAATAGCATTTGGAATAATAGATCTTTCTCTCAGAATGAATGCAGCATGGTTTATATAGCGTTATCGGAATATACGGGGTGTAGGCTACTGACTGACTGCACTCCACGTAGCTTGATTGATTGATTGATTGAAAAGTTTATTAACAGATTGCAGAATGGGTACAGTACAGTACAGCTCAGTACATACAATTGTTAAGGGGATGCAGACCAGAGAAAGACTTTCATCTTGTTTACATCAGGGTCCCCCATTTTTAATTCATCATAAATCATAAAGCTCAACTCGTTATTATTTTGCGCACAGACCGCAGAAACACGGGAACGTTTTGATTATATTTAAAAGGCTTTACGTTAAACGAAACAAGTGGAATTTCGAAGCTGTAAGCAGAATACAAGTCATATGAACACCCACGATATAGTGTTCTTCCCCCTTTTTACTGTATAAGAAAGAATAGAAAACGCATTGCAATGACACCAGATAGTGGACAGACTATGTATATGATGGGATTCAAGTTCGCGTGCCTCCATGCCCTCGCCCCCCGGTACCTGTCTGATCTCCTCCACCAGTACACTCCATCCCGGAACCTACGATCCTCTGATCTAGGTCTCCTCTCCATCCCTCGCACCAGGTTACGGACTTTTGGGGACAGAGCCTTCAGCGTGGCGTCCCCTACCCTCTGGAACTCTCTCCCCCCCGAAATCCGCAACGCCCCAACCCTGGACACCTTCAAATCCGCTCTAAAAACACACCTCTTCACCAAGGCTTTCCCCATCAGTTAGTTTTAGATTAAATTAGGTCCATTATCCCCTACTTTCCCTCATCCCCTCTTCCCCCTCCCCCCCTACTTTCCTTGCCCTATTTTTTGTCCTGATTGTAAAGCGACCTTGGGTTCTATGAAAGGCGCTATATAAATTTGATTTATTATTATTATTATTATTATGTTGATCATAGGCATGCTGTCAGAGTATGATATCTTAATCAAACATTCTAGAACATTTGTCGTCACAGATCATGTCCTAATAGAACATAGGCTATGGCATGGTCCATCGTGATATTGTGTGGACTGTTATTACTCTACCGGTACCACCCATTGTGACAACAGCCTTGTGAGTCCCGCACACAAACATGATGGAATTCAAGTTCATGTATTGAAAGGCAGGCTACATCATACATGCAGTGAGATTCATTGTTCTTGTATATGCTCTCGTATTATTGTTTATATAGGCTACCCAATACTGACATCAAAATAGATTGTAGTATGCCTCTAGAAATCATATGCAGCAGGTAGAAAATTGACGGGAGATCCATCGCGATTTGGAATAAAATTGAGGAGAACTTTAATCCCTGGGTATTAATCAAACAACATGGGAAAAGGCAGTCATATTCCAGCGCGGTCTTTATTATTGTTTGCGCTGCCCAGGCAGCAATGGTTAATAGATATCATATCCGACATCACCGTAAGTGTACACGTCTGTCAGCCTGTCTAACGAGTTGAGTCCTAACAAAGAACATATTACATGCTGGTATGCTGATAGAGTAAACTATTATATGAATATGATATGATATAAGGTATACACTGGTCCGTCGCATACACTGGTATGCGCAAGTTACTTTTGCATAATGTAGGCTATGGCTGCTATTATATGTAATTCATATAGGCTACCTAATAGTATATGATTTTTAGAGGCATCTATTTTGTTGTCGGTAATACCGACAACAAAATAGATGCCTCTAAAGATCATATTATAGCCAATCGAACACAACTAATAAAGGCATTCATATTACAGCACGGTTATAATGACACACAACCAACGCCAAACAGTGGTCAACGAACGGTCTTTATTAGTGTTTTGTGCTGTCCAGGCAGAATTGCAGCAATGGTCTTAGGGAGCCGTTGATATCTGACATCACCGTGTACAAGTCAGCCTTTTATTTATCCCATAACACGCGTTGTGTCTTCTTGGTTCGACAGCGCCTCAGTGAATAATCTCCCGTGGAGTTTCTCAGAGTTCCGCTCGGGTCAGTCCATTATTTCACATCCCAAGGGGGGTGTTTCCTCACTTTCATGACCATATATGGATAATCATGCACGAGCATTGACGGTAGAACAAAGTGGTATTCATCAACACGGAGGAGCATAGGACCTGTGTACGCACGGTTGATGAATCCCGATTTTCCTGTGCGTACACTGATTCTACATTCTGTGCTTACGTGTGGAAATAGAACATATTCTACGCACACGTTGATGAATGAGGGCCCTGGTGACTGCATGCGAATGCCCTGTGTATGGGGACATGTCACCCATATAGAAACACACCTCTTCAATCAATATCTGAAATGCAAATAAATAAATAACCTTCTTAATAAATATAATATTTATATTGTAGTGGGTTCTATAGAGACATAATTCCCCATGGTATTGTTTTGATGTGTTGATGGGGCACTGTCACTTTAAGGAGGTTGGTTTTGGGGTTGGGCTGAGAGGAGACGCCCTGTGTGGGGTTTCATTGATAAATGTTTGATTACTACGAGCTGTCAGAAGCTAGCCCGGCATAGTTCTGACAGCTGTCACTTGTGCTACTGCGAAATAAATGACACACAGCTTTGTGTTATCAACTGATAGAAATTGTGCGTTTCTCTATTCCGACGATTTCTACAATATAATATATATATAAATAACTGTCTTTTACTAGTACCTTACTACTATGTACTATGTTACTATCCGTATACTACTACCTACCATGCTAATATGTCTATTATACTATGCACTCAGGGTGTAACACTCAAGTTCAACACTATTTGACAAACAATGCCACTGACCATAAGCTGCCAGAGATGCACCTGCTGACCAGAAAACCACACACTTTTCTGATAGTGGGGTGCCTGGACACTCAGTCATTTAAAATGTATGCGGAAGTTTAGGTTTCACTTCTAATTTGAAGATGAGGATCTATAGAGCAATTTGGGCTTGAGTGTCAAGAAACCAGTTGAATTTAATAAAAATTTATCCAAAATGGCCACAATCGAAATCATGAATTCTTTAAAAACGTCTTAATGTTCACACAATTGCTGTGTAATATAATTTTGTATTGCTATTTTAAGTTAATACTGTGTGAGGAATCAACTGGAGTTCAAATATTGATGTTTTGAATATTCTGGTATGGCAAAAATCAAAGATGGCTGCAATTTCTGTATTTATTTCGAATTACGCTTCATACCTTTTATTCTATTGAACCTAGAATGGTGATGTTGGTGCCTGTACCTAGGTTTTCATGAATGAGTAATTGAATACAAATAAAAGAAACATGATTGGGGCATATCTTATATGATATTTCACACAATGACGCAATAAATATGTGGAGAACTAGAGTTAGATATGAGAAGTGTAAACAACAGTTGATTGTGAAGAACAAACGATGAATGTAAAGAACGTCCTCATCACAAGAAAGGATCTGCATCTCAGCACCAATGTCAACGCCATGCCAAAGACCTGATGGAGGTGTTGCTGAGCAATGGGAATCCCTTTGAGGAGGGCAGTAAAGACCTGGTTACATTAGACAATAAGGTGTGTGAGTCTGCGGCTGCTGCCGTATCTGTCCATCAACTCGAGTCTACGGGACAAGAGCAGTACAACAATTTCAGGAAGAGTGCTTGAATCAAATGACAGACTTCTGACAGCACCGATCAAGCGAAATAACTTACTGTTGTTCCATGAGAAGAAAACACAGAAGAAGACAGAAAATAAGCTGAGAATGCAGCACTTCAAACATCATGCAGAGCTCTATGGGAAAGCTTTTATTGTGATAGACACAATACACGTCAAGTAGAGATATTTCTGTTGACGGAGGAGTTAGTTGTGTGCCAGGTGTAACAAGACATTTTCTCATTCCTGTCAAATAAGTTGTTAACAGATGGACAGTTCCCAGATGACAAGGATGTCTACATCACTGCAGGTGATCAAGTCCACCATGTTGGAAACAGTCCACCAATGGATCAATGCAACCATGAGGAAGCTGACACTCGTGTCCTATAATACATCTCCTCCACGCCCTCCAAACATCATCACTTGGGAGGGTGCATACTGGAGATACAGATGTT
>NC_140167.1:192554017-192634017 GCF_963971535.1 Notolepis coatsorum | reverse complement strand
GCAGAACACCTCAAACAGGCCCCAGGCTGAGCTGGCGACTAAAAGCATTGAAACCCACGACCTAAAGCCTCCATCCTCACTGTGTTTGTAAACAAAAGGGTGGCCCTCTACTGCAGATTGAAACAAGGGACATGTTTTCATGATCAGGTTTATTAATTAACCATGCTCTTCATATAAAGGCTATATAAAGTTGTCAAGGACATTCATGTGAATTACTGTATTTTGAAGCTTTGAATGGTTTGTTTATAACAGTACATGCCTAACGTCAGATAATCAAGTGGCCTCATGAGTGTGGAGTTCAAGTTCAAGTTTCAAGTTTGCTTTTATTTGTCACGTATAAAGTACATGTACATTACAGTGAAATACTTGGTTCTGTATGAGCCCCTGAGAATGTGCTTCATACTGTAAAAAAAAGTAAGTAGAAGAGGAATAACTCCCAACACTATACAAATATACAATATACAAACTAAAGTACAACCTAAGTACAAAGAAAGTACAATGAAGTAAAAATGCAGACAATGAGGTACAAAAACAAAAAAAATGGCAAGATGCAAAGTTCAAAATAAGGTATGGATGTAGTGCAAAACTCTTTAATAAATAGATATGATGTAGTGTTAGTGTCTAAAGTTTCAAGTTTCAAGTTTCTTTAATAGTTGTCATACAGAAGTACAGAATACTTTTATACAAAATGCTTCTTACTGTTACGCTCCAGAGACTGTGCAAGACAAGATAAGTATGAAATAAAATAACATAGTATAGCATCATGTAAATTAGAAGTAAAAGAAATGAGGTCACAGTGTTCAGTATAGACATATGTACAATGTTCGATGCAGAATAGACGTAACTGAGTTACCATATAATATACAATACTATGCAGTGTACTAATATACAATACTATATAGTGCAAGGCAGAAATGGGATGAGGTGCAATTTAGGTACAATTTACAGTAGGTGTACGAGTTGTAGTGCAAATCCTTTATAAATAAATATAAAGTGTGTTTGTGTGGAGAGTGGGTGCTGCAGTGTGTTTTTTGTTTAAGTGAGTGTGTGCGTGTGGGTGTGTGTGCTGTGTGCATTTGGTGGTTGTTGCATAGTGTTTATTGTTCGTTTAGCAGCCTGATGGCCTGGGGATAGAAGCTTCTTCTGAGTCTTTCCTTGCTCGCCTTAAGACTCCGGTATCGCTTGCCTGACCGCAGCAGTTCAAAGAGGCAGTTGTTTGGGTGGCTCGAGTCCTTAATAATTCTCTTAGCCTTCCCCCTGCACCGCTTGTTGTAAATGTTCTGGAGGGTGGGAAGCCCCCCTCCAATTGTGCGTTCCGCTGAACGTGTCACTCTTTGTAGTCTGCTACGGTCTTGTGCAGTGCTATTCCCAAACCAGGAGGTGATGTTGCCAGTCAGGATGCTCTCTATTGTACATGAGTAGAAGTTCCTAAGGATCTTCTGACTGACTTGGAACTTCCTTAGGCGCCTGAGGAAGTAGAGGCGTTGTTGTGCCTTCTTCACAACACTGTCAATGTGTGTGGTCCATGTCAAGTCCTCGGATATGTGGGCTCCGAGGTACTTGAAACTGTTCACCATCTCAACCGGTGCCCCGTCGATGCTGAGGGGGCTGTAGTCCTTGACCCCCGACCTCCTGAAGTCCACAATCATCTCTTTTGTTTTGCTGACGTTCAGGGAGAGGCAGTTCTCCTGACACCACTGTGACAGATTCTCTACCTCTTCCAGGTAGGCCCTCTTGTCGTTGGCAGAGATCAGGCCCACCACTACTGTGTCATCAGCAAATTTGATGATTGTGTTGTTGTTCCGCTGTGCCACGCAGTCATGTGTGTACAGGGAGTAGAGGAGGGGGCTCAGAACACAGCCCTGGGGGGCCCCTATGTTGAGCGTGATGGATGAGGAGGTGCAGCTGCCTGCTCTTACCACCTGGGGTCTGCCCGTCAGGAAGTCCAGGACCCACTGGCAGAGGTCATAGTTCAAGCCCAGGTCCCTGAGCTTGGCTATGAGTTTGGAGGGGACTATGGTATTGAATGCTGAGCTGTAGTCGATGAACAGCATTCTCACATAGTTCCCCTGCCTCTTGTCCAGGTGTGATGCTGCTGTGTGCAGCACATGGGCTATGGCGTCCTCCGTGGACCTGTTGGGGCGATATGCAAATTGCAGGGGGTCCAGGTTGATGGGGAGGGAGGAACAGATGTAGCCCTTCACTAGCTTCTCAAAGCACTTCATGGCTATGGAGGTGAGGGCTACAGGGCGGTAGTCGTTGAGGCAAGCGGGCGTAGATTTTTTGGGTACAGGGATGATGGTGGACTTCTTCAGACAGGTGGGGATGACAGCCTGTTCCAAGGACAGGTTGAAGATGTCAGTGAATACCGGGGCCAGTTGGTCGGCACAGACTTTTAGGACGCGGCCGGGGATGCCGTCCGGTCCTGCTGCCTTCCTGATATTCACTTTTTTAAAGATCCGTCTCACCTCATGCTCTGTTACCCTGAACACTGAGTCTCCATCAGCAGACCCCCCCCCCCCATTGCCGTGGTTTGTAGGCTGGTGTTGTTATTCACAGCCTCAAACCTCGCATAGAAGGAATTGAGATCATTTGCTAAGGAGATGTCACTGTTCAGTTTGAGGGAGGTGCCTTTGTAATCTGTCATTGTTCTGAGGCCCTGCCACATGCCTCTAGAGTCAGCCTGTTCAAACTGAAGTTCAACTTTATCCCTGTAACGCCGTTTTGCCTCTATTACTGCTCTCCTGACGTTGTATCTTGCCGTCTTGTGTTCTTCCATGTTGCCTGTCACCAGCCCGGTGTTGTAGGCTGATGTGCGCACTTTCAGAGCCTCACAGACGGATTTATCTACCCAGGGCTTTTGATTTGGGTAGATTCTAATTGTGGTAGAGGGGATTGTTTCTTCTACCAGAGTACAGACAAAGTCAAGCACCGTTTCAGTGTATTCGTTAATATTGGCTGTGTTATCACGGAATACCCTCCAGTCTGTGCATTCAAGTGCAGCTTGGAGTGTCTCCTCTGACGTCACGGTCCAACGCTTAACCTCTCGCGAGACCACCGGCGTTCGCTTGAGACTTTGTTTATACTTTGGCAAAAGAAAAATGGCGGCGTGATCGGACTTACCGAATGGGCTAAGAGCCTGTGACTTGTACCCATTCTTAAATTGCGAGTATACATGGTCTAATATGTTCTCGCCTCTGGTGGGACAGGTCACATGCTGATAGAAATTCGGCAACACCTTTTTAAGACGCGCGCTGTTGAAATCGCCCAGAACCAAAATGGCAGCGTCAACGCTAGCTATCTGTTGTTTGTTTACCTCGTCGTGTAGTTTTGAAAGTGCGGCCCCAGTGTTCGCGTGTGGTGGAATGTACACTCCGATGAGTGTAAAGTGAGTGTTAAGGTGAGTGTTTGTTTAAAGTGCAGAATGCATGTGGATGTGTGTGCAATGAGTGTAGAATATGGATGGGTTGATGTTACATAGAGTCATTGAGCATCCTGATGGCCTGGGCCCAGTAGTTAAGTAAGGGATAATGTATAGCTACGAGGTCATTGTCGCAAAATAATTGACCGACACAGAGTTTAAAATACCGAGCCGCCTCGGTGAGGTGTTTTAAACGTCAGTGAAGGTCAATTATTTTGCGACAATGATCGAGTATAGCTATACATTATCCCGCTTATTACATGGCTAACTTACTAACAATATACCTAATTCATTTTACATCGACTCGCAACACTGGTTCTGGCTGCGTTCTGGCTTCGCTCGTCGCTCCGCCCCCTGTCATCGCCGGCAGCAGAACACCGGCAGTGTCTAATTGCACTGAAACAGTGTGTGTCAGTGGGGCTTGATTGCGAACAGCTGCGCACAGCGGTCATTATTGTCCCACAGCGGTCATTATTGTCTGATAATGACCGCTGTCGGGGGGCTATTGACCAATCACAAGCAAGCATTTCGGCGAATGTGAAAACACCATGTAATAAAAACTTTTAATCCCTATCTGATCTGATCAGATTTGGATTTTGGGTAGTTCAAAACCAAAAAACAGGATTAGGATCACTTTGATATCCGATCAGATCAGGAAATCAAATCCAAGCTATAATCTGGATAAAATCTTCAAAACAGGTACTGTAGTTCAAACCAACTACAAACAACGCGCATGCACTTTGCTCTGATAATTTTTGTATGTGTCTTGAGCAGTGATGGGAATAACGGCGCTATAAGTAATGACGTTACTAACGGCATTAGTTTTTTCAGTAACTAGTAATCTAACGGATTACTCTTCCAATCTCAATAACGCCATTACCGTTACTGCAAATAAATGCGGCGCGTTACTATGAATGAACCTGTTTCTTTCATCAGACAGATATCTGCGCTGAGGGGCAATATGTTCTTCCTTGTTTAGTGCGCAAATTCTCCACTCATCTCCTCTGCAAGCACTGCTCCACTGTGTGTGTCTGTCTACTCTGGTCCAATCACATTCAGCGTCCCGTCAGCGTGTCTCCCCCCCACCCACAGTCTGCGAATCAGAGCAGAGTAGGGCGGGTCTTCACGGAATGCATGTTGTCTTTCAGCGGGGCGAGTCAGAGCGAGTTGACAGCGCATCGACAGGTAGTCTAATCTGCGTGTAGAGTAGCTAGTAACCTCATTCCCAGTTGTATCCCCGTGAGATAAATGTAGCTAGTAGCCTAGTTTCGCCAGCAGGCAGTTAGTAGAAAAATGTGGCATGTTCAAAGAAAGTAAAAGAAAAGTCGACAGTGAAAATCGCTGCAATTCAAAGCTGCATGGACTAAAAAATATGCGTGCATGCATCCTCCCAGCACCAAGAAACGGTAGCTCTTGTGAAGAGTGGCAATATGAAACGCCACTATGAAACAAAACAGTTATTTTGATGCAGCCTTTCCTCAGAATTCAGTGCTAAGAACCACAAAAATAAATGGAATGAAATCATATCAAGCTGCAAGCAGAATTATTGTTTAAAAAATGCACATGCATTTCCATAGCTGTGGATGAGTCCACTGACACCACTGAGACTGCTCGGTTGCTGGTGTTTGTGAGGTTTTAGTGAGTTTGTTTGTGAGAAGATTGGATCAGTTGTACTTTTTTTTGGAATACTTTAAACCCTTTTTTTGTGGAATATTTGATGTGGCCCAACCTCACCCAGACTCTACCTCCAGCGGCCCCCAGGTAAATTGAGTTTGAGACCCCTGGTTTAGAATGATTCGATTAGATTCTTATATCTGTATGTTGTGTATGTCATAAATCTCATGAATTGAAAATGGGGGACCATGATGTAAACAAGGCGAAAGTCTTTCTCTGATCTGCATCCCCTTAACAATTGTGTGTATTGAGCCGTACTGCTGTACCCATTCTGCAATCTGTTAATTAAAATGTTCAATCAATCAGTATATATTTGTTATTTATTTTTGGTATAGTGCTTAACAAGCATAATTTAATGTTGCCCAGTTGTGGCCTGTTGAGGGGCAATACATATCAAAAGTTCCAAAACATCTATTGTATTTGTATGATCCACTATATAAACATAGTAATTATAATATCTACATACATGGCATTTGATTGGAGGCTAGTCTCACTTTGTCCCACAGCAACATTAAAATAGTTTAGATTTGTGTATGTTGTTTATGTAAAAAATATATATTGAAAGTAACGCAATAGTTACTTTCTGAAGTAACTAGTTACTTTTATAATTTGTAACTGAGTAAGTAATTTAGTTACTTTTTGGAAGAAGTAACTAGTAACTGTAACTAGTTACTTTTTAAAAGTAACTTGCCCAACACTGGTCTTGAGTGCTATCACCAAATCATATGTTTCCATCTGTGACTGGTCAGGTGCGCCTGTCACCAAATCATATGTTTTCATCTATGTCTGGTCAGGTGCGTCCAGGGGTGTAGCTCCAGATTCTGGGCCCCATGAAAGAATGTATTTGTAGGCCCCCAGTGAATGCGAGCGCGCGTAAGCGTGCGAGCGGAATTTTTTTTGGCCATTTTTTTATTGATGAAAACGCATAATATGGTTTTTACCTATACATTCGGATCAGCTGTTCAGCACCTGCACTGTTGGTGGGTGAGCCTAGTAAAGGATGTCGCATTGCGTTCATCTTCAATGAATGGACCAATGCAATAGTCTACCAAAGCCCCCCCTCTCTCTCTATATATCACACACACACACACACACACACACACACACACACACACACACACACACACACACACACACACACACACACACACACACACACACACACACACACACACACACACACACACACACACACACACACACACACACACACACACACACACACACACACACACACTTCAGAAACAAACATAGTATCAATGAGAGCATCAACAATACACCTGAGTGATGTCTAGTAAAAAAAAAAAAAAAAAAAAAGTGCTGGGCCCTTGGAATCATCCTAAGCTACCCCCCCCCCAGCTACGCCCCTGGGTGCGTCTGTCACCAAATCATATGTTTTCATCTGTCAAGATGCGCCGTCACTGAATTTGTCCTGTATGAATTATGTTCAGATTCAGTGGACTGCGTGGTGACATGTGTGCGTTTAGCAGCTTGACTGGATTCTTTGGGGAAGCCTGTTGAATCATGATTGTATTGTGTTTTACCGGATTTGTGCTTGCTTGTTGGTCGTATGAGAAAATACTGGTTGTTGTGCGTTTGTTCTTGTTTCTTTGGTAATGATATTGATTTGGGCTATGGATGTCAATTTGTGATGCAGCATCGTATCGTATACTGTGTAATAGTGGTGCATCCTTAATTGCTTCAGTCACCATCATGTCTCTGCAATTAGGGTATTGTAACTCTCAAGTGTTGAGCCTTGTGTTACAT
This sequence comes from Notolepis coatsorum, assembly GCF_963971535.1. NCBI lineage: Eukaryota > Metazoa > Chordata > Actinopteri > Aulopiformes > Paralepididae > Notolepis > Notolepis coatsorum. The sequence goes on along the minus strand of NC_140167.1, from coordinate 192,627,155 downwards.
CATTTTATCCCACTCAATAATTTGCTGTCACTGTGAATACGGGGTGGTTAATAGCCCTAGTGTAATCTTTTCCTCGCCAGGCTTCACCGGCTATTCCCTCCTCCACACCTCTCCATGGACTTCCTCCACACATGAACTTTGTGAACAGTCGTGTCCCGCTCATAGACTATCCTCTCCTGCCATCCGGCGGCCTGTCGGTGGTACTACAGGCCACTACCCTCTGCATGGGTCTTTGTTTATCTGTAACTTTAAGTCTGCTTTCTGTCCTTGCTAATGTACTCCCTAATCTGCTATTGGTCCTGTGTGCTCCCCAGCAGTGGAGGTTTCTCTATGACAACACGTGAAACATAAATTCACTCATAATTCATAATTATTATTAATTTACATATACCTATATATATATAAAAAAAAAAAAAAAAAACTATATATATATACATATTTTTTAAATTATTATTATTATTATTTTTTTATTATAAATGTTTTCCTCTGTAAAAAAATTACATTGAATTTTTTTTTCTTCAAAAATGGCCAAAATTGACAGCTCTGAGCAGGCCTGCACTGCAGTATTGCCTGCAGTAATTATTCGTGAAGAAAACTTCACAGGTGTGACCCATTGTTAAATAAATAATAAATAACAGCGAATCAAAATAGGCTATTAACTTCATCTAAGCACAGTCTGTGCAGTTAAACTCTTGCCATTGAATGGAGGATTGATTGATTGACAGCCCTTGACATCCAATACACGGAGGTTGAATATGATTGGCAGCCTTGCAAATCCAATCAGAGATTTCTGCATTGCAAAGTCAAAATGGGCCCAGCTGCATGTCCGGAGGATAGGTTTAGCTCGGGCCAATCTCAAGTTTCTCAAGTTTCTTTATTAGTTGTCATACAGAAGTACAGAATACTTTTATACAAAATGTAACATAAAGAAGCATTTTGTATAAAAGTATTCTGTACTTCTGTATGACAACTAATAAAGAAACTTGAGAAACTTGAGATTGGCCCGAGCTAAACCTATCCTCCGGACATGCAGCTGGACCCATTTTGACTATGTGAAAGTTGAGACTATGAGAAAGTTGTTGTTTAGTAGTTAGTAAGCTGTACAGCTATAACAAGTCAGGCTAAATTAAACTTTGCGCCAACATTAGGACCGAAGTATAAACCAGCAACTGAGCAACATGAAGAAGTGGATTTATGCATCTGGATCAGAAAAAACGTTGTGGATGAAAAAGTAAGTAGGCTACAGTGCTTGTATGCTAACAGTAGCTAGGCAGCTTAGCCTACATCACAATGATAATCACCAAGCTAACTTACTGTACACACTGTAGGGCTGGGCAATTAATCGAAACAGAATCGCGATATCGATTCATAGACCTATGCAATCTAATTTCTAAGTTATGACTATTTTATTTTATTAAAACAATTTTTTTTTTTTTTTTTTTTTTTTTTACTTTTTAAATTATTTTATCTGGGTTGAACATGATTTTTGGAACTCCCTCTGGTGTTGTGGTCGTGGTATTCACTGACCTTTGGGAAGTATTTCGACATACACATGGGTATCTTAGTGGTGTAGTGTATCTTGTAGACCAGGCCCATTGCAAGTTGCTGTACTCTGTCGTCTACTCTAAGCCATCCTAGGTTGTCAAAGTGGACAGGGGTGAGGTGGGTTTTAGGAGTAAGGTCAAGCAGTAGTCTGACCAGTTTGTTTTGTGATGTTTGTAATCTTGTTTTTAGTGCCTTTGAGGTGCTTTGGTACCATGAGGTGCAAGCATAGTCGTAGTACCCTTGAATGAGTGCTCCTGTTAGAGTCTTCAAGGTATTCTTGTTTATCAGAGAGGAGATCCGGTACAGGAATCTAGTTCGTTGGTTGACTTAGTTTTATTACATTGGATCCCATTTTGTCACAGGAAGATTTGCCTCTATAGGATGGAACCCAGGTAGGTAATTTCATCTTTCCTTTTAAGATAAGATATTCCTTTATTGATCACCTTGGGGAAATTCAGGCATCATAGCAGCATGGGGGAAGGGGGGGGGGTACAGGTAGTGAAAACAACACAAGCAGTGTAAACAAATAGGTCAATATAATTTACTATCTAAACTGAAATATACATTATTCATTATTCACAGTATCACAGTATCCACATAAGGTGCAGTATGCATAAGGTAGTGTTATTGTCCTACTTGGGTTCCTATTAGTTCTAGGTCGATGTCTGGCAGCAGTCGCTGCCCACTGTTGTGGAGCCTGATGGCCACTGGTATGAAGGACTGGGCCTCAGAACAATGACAGACTACAAAGGCACCCCCCTCAAACTGAACAGTGACATCTCCTTAGCAAATGATCTCAATTCCTTCTATGCGAGGTTTGAGGCTGTGAATAACAACACCAGCCTACAAACCACGGCAATGGGGGGGGGGGGGGTCTGCTGATGGAGACTCAGTGTTCAGGGTAACAGAGCATGAGGTGAGACGGATCTTTAAAAAAGTGAATATCAGGAAGGCAGCAGGACCGGACGGCATCCCCGGCCGCGTCCTAAAATTCTGTGCCGACCAACTGGCCCCGGTATTCACTGACATCTTCAACCTGTCCTTGGAACAGGCTGTCATCCCCACCTGTCTGAAGAAGTCCACCATCATCCCTGTACCCAAAAAATCTACGGCCGCTTGCCTCAACGACTACCGCCCTGTAGCCCTCACCTCCATAGCCATGAAGTGCTTTGAGAAGCTAGTGAAGGGCTACATCTGTTCCTCCCTCCCCATCAACCTGGACCCTCTGCAATTTGCATATCGCCCCAACAGGTCCACGGAGGACGCCATAGCCCATGTGCTGCACACAGCAGCATCACACCTGGACAAGAGGCAGGGGAACTATGTGAGAATGCTGTTCATCGACTACAGCTCAGCATTCAATACCATAGTCCCCTCCAAACTCATAGCCAAGCTCAGGGACCTGGGCTTGAACTATGACCTCTGCCAGTGGGTCTTGGACTTCCTGACGGGCAGACCCCAGGTGGTAAGAGCCGGCAACTGCACCTCCTCATCCATCACGCTCAACATAGGGGCCCCCCAGGGCTGTGTTCTGAGCCCCCTCCTCTACTCCCTGTACACACATGACTGCGTAGCACAGCGGAACAACAACACCATCATCAAATTTGCTGATGACACAGTAGTGGTGGGCCTGATCTCTGCCAACGACGAAAGGGCCTACCTGGAAGAGGTAGAGAACCTGTCATAGTGGTGTCAGGAGAACTGCCTCTCCCTGAACGTCAGCAAAACAAAAGAGATGATTGTGGACTTCAGGAGGTCGGGGGTCAAGGACTACAGCTCCCTCAGCATCGACGGGGCACCGGTTGAGAGAGTGAACAGTTTCAAGTACCTCGGAGCCCACATATCTGAGGACTTGACATGGACCACACACATTGACAGTGTTGTGAAGAAGGCACGACAACGCCTCTACTTCCTCAGGCGCCTAAGGAAGTTCCAAGTCAGTCAGAAGATCCTTAGGAACTTCTACTCATGTACAATAGAGAGCATCCTGACCGGCAACATCACCTCCTGGTTTGGGAATAGCACTGCACAAGACCGTAGCAGACTACAAAGAGTGACACGTTCAGCCGAACGCACAATTGGAGGGGGGCTTCCCACCCTCCAGAACATTTACAACAAGCGGTGCAAGGGGAAGGCTAAGAGAATTATTAAGGACTCGAGCCACCCGAACAACTGCCTCTTTGAACTGCTGCGGTCAGGCAAGCGATACCGGAGTCTTAAGGCGAGCACAGAAAGACTCAGAAGAAGCTTCTATCCCCAGGCCATCAGGCTGCTAAACGAACAATAAACACTATGCAACAACCATCAAATGCACACAGCACACACACCCACACGCACACACTCACTCAAACAAACAACACACTGCAGCACCCACTCTCCACACTTTAGATCACACAAACACACTTTACACTTTATATTTATTGATAAAGGATTTGCACTACAACTCGTACACCTACTGTGAATTGTACCTAAATTGCACTTCGTCCCATTTCTGCCTTGCACTATATAGTATTGTATATTAGTACACTGCACAGTATTGTATATTGTATGGTAACTACGTCTATTCTGCATCGAACATTGTACATATGTCTAAACTGAACACTGTGACCTCATTTTTTTACTTCTAATTTTACTATGTTATTTTATTTCATACTTATCTTGTCTTGCACAGTCTCTGGAGCGTAACAGTAAGAAGCATTTTGTATAAAAGTATTCTGTACTTCTGTATGACAAATATTAAAGAAACTTGACTGTCCGAGGTGGTTAGTTGAGTGTCGGGGGGGTATCACCTAATATGTTTTGATCTGGTCAGGTGCGCTGTCACCTAAAATGTTTTGATCTGATCAGGTGCGCTGTCACCTAATATGATTTCATCTGGTCAGGTGCGCTGTCACCTAATATGATTTCATCTGGTCAGGTGCGCTGTCACCTAATATGTTTTCATCTGGTCAGGTCCGCTGTCACCTAATATGTTTTCATCTGGTCAGGTCCGCTGTCACCTAATGTTAATATGTTTTCATCTGTGTCCACTGACCACTGACACACAGTGGGGGATGTTTTAAAAATATTATTTAATATATAATATAATATAATAATTTGTGCTTCACCTAAAAATTTGGTCAGCAGCCTCCACTGCTCCCCAGTATATTCATATGTTCTAGTCTAGTCCTGTGTTCCCAGTTTGTGTATTGCTATTCTTGTTTAGTCCTTAGTGTCTGTCTCCCCAGCTGTCACTCATTATTAATCAGCCTCTGTATTTATGCCTGTGAGTTCCTTGTCTTCCCTGTGGCGTCATTGCCTTTCCTGCATTGTTCTGTGTGTTTGGTCCTTCCCGTGGTCTGTTCCTGCCGTTTGCGGAATAGAGTCTTGTTTTTCGTGAAGCTCCCTGTGTATCCTGTTTCACTCGCCTGGTAACGTTTTTGCATGGTGCGCCTTTTCCAGCCTTGCTGTGTTTTTGTTCTTGTTTGTTTTCTAGTTCCTCAGTTTAGTGTCGCTACTGTTTTGTTTTGCTTTTTTTATTTTATGTGTCTCTTCTGCGAGTATATGCAGCACCGTCGTGTGACGTGTTTATTGTTTTGTACTTTTTGGAGACTTGCTTTCTCTTTTCGTTACCAAGTAACTCGAATTAATTAATTTTCGGGGGCTGGTGGCTGGGTCTAAACGTGAACAAAGGGAGGGTACTTAACTTAAGTGCTTCCCCAGGGAGGGGGTCGGGGGCTAATGCCCTCAGACCCCCAAGATAATTTGTATATGGGCAGTCTGACTTGGGGTACTGACCATATATTAGTGTTGCAATGCATGATAAGTAAACAGTGAAAAAAGCTAAGGAATCGGATGGGGCTGGGACATTTGGGACGAATAAAAATGTACGATGAAAATCTCCCCAGCCTGTGGGAGGCAGTGGAGGTGTGAAATCTGGCCCGGTCCAGAACAATAGGAAAAAATCTAAAGTTTGGAGTGGAGTGGTGTAGGAGTGGAGTGGTGTAGGAGTGGTAGAGGCGAAGGAGAGGAGCAGGAGAGGTTTGATTTTGGAGCGCTGTATCTGTAGTGTCATAGTGAGGTTATTCAAAGTCAGTTAAATTGCTTAAATGCTAGCACGGAAGCCCTAGCTGTAGAATACATGGCCCACCACTGCAAATGAGGGCAACCTCAACTTTGTTCGGGCTAAAATATAGGTTTGAAATTAAATCAATTAGGGTCAAACTTGACTCACTGTAAGCTTGGCTATTTTTTCACCTGCCATGATGATGTTGATATTGCACTGTATTTTGTCATAGCCTGTATAGTATTAGGGGTCGATGGTTCTGTCTCTAAAAACCTGATGTATATAATACCCTGCGTTGTGATTTGTCCGTCTGTTAAACCCCTAATACTTATAAAGACCGACACGGTCTTGTATGAACGGCGGCAAGAGTGGAAGCTCCCAATAAAGAGAAGAGAATGGATTTAATGTAAAAATCCGCTTTTATTGTCACAGTCCAAAAGTGAACAACAGCTGAATCTGGTTCAAAATGAAAAATAGGAGTATGTGCAATGATCCAAATATGCTCGGTACTATGCCACCGCCTATTTGTATCAGACTAATCAAAAGTAGTTAAAAAAGGAATGGTCTTCTGGTTTGATGAGTTGTTGATTTCCTTTGTTCTCGTTCTCTGCTTCCAACGGTTCCTCCCGCCGTCTCTCCTGTGGGGGTGGTCAAAAAGCGTCTTTTCGAAAAGCGTGTCTGTGTGTAAAGCGTGTGTCCTCCTGCTGTCGTTGCAGGCTATTTTAACGCTTTGACTCCTCCCCCTAGAATACGCTAGAACTTAGGTCAGAGGGGAGGAGTCTCTACTTCCTGATTGGCTAAGGCGCATAGCGGCCAGTTTGAGTGGTCACACCAGCACCAAATATGGAGTTTTATTTGAATTTGGGGGTAGGCTTGTCTATTTTGAAGCACAAACGTACTGTTCTGTTTTAACGTGTTTAAAGTATACAGTATTTCATTTTGACTAATAGTTTAAAGATTAATTAAGACAAGACTTAAACAATGACTGTAAGTCTTTTCCTGGTATCTATAGGTGTTTAGAACTGTATTTAGCCTTATTTGTTGTTTTTAACAAGAACAAAGGAATCTATCTTTCTATATTTCAAGTAAAAGGTTATTTTACTATTCTCCAAGTATTTTAAGTCTACTTGCCACGTTTTTCTTTAATTCAAACTAGGTTTTTGTTATCTAACTTATCCTTTAATAGGTCTAAAAACGGCCTATGTTGTCTTAAACTGATTGGAATTAAAAGGTCTCTATTTTACCGTTATTTTCCTGTATAGTTCAAATGTCTAATACCATCATAACTATGTTTTTGTCCAAAAGTATTTTCCTCTCTGTTCCTGTGCACAGGAGGAGTTTCACCAGCCATTCTAGGGCTGGCTACAGTCACATGAAACCGGTCTTTGAAGTAGATAGCAGCTGGGTGTTTTTCTACACCTCCTGTCTGGAGGCTGTTTTTAGAGCACTTTTCTGTTTTACAGTTGGCCTTATCAGTCACCATGACTGGGTGTCTGTTGACAGGCCCATTGTGTGGGATGATAAGATCAACACAGCCATCTGTTCTAATGTTTAAAGCTGGCCGACCAACGTGACCAGTATCCTGTCGTATTTACATATAGTGTGATCTCCCGGGGGGTTGCTTACTCAGGGAGATCCTCACGCTAGGTCCAGTTTGCCCAGACCAAATAGCACATAATCTAATCAATCACTTTACTTGTGATCTATTATAAAAAGCTTATGTACATTACTGATCTCCTTTTTTTAGGGATTTACTAATATGAGACTTCTAAAACCCATGTATTTTAACTAACTGTTGGGGAGAAAATAGAACCTATCTAAAATGTGTGGTGCACTGGTCCTTTACCAAGTTCCCCCTTTTTATGGAGCCGTTGACCTTTGGGACTCAAGACTCAACAAACATACCCATATTCCATAATAGTTTGACAGTTTGAGCAGGGAATTATACCACACCTGCACCCTGATACATGATGAGACCATGTGTGACGTGTTGGTGTTGTGAGTTACTGATCGCTGCAACTCATATGGTCTGTTGTCTCCATTTATGTCTTGTCTATGCTTTTGACCATAATTTAGACACTGAGGGCTCAGCAATGCAAGTTGCAAAGGAGAGTAAGGGAGACTGAGAGAGGCTGATGATGATGTAAAGTGCCAGACAGTCCCTGATCACCAGGCTCTCTTTCTCCTGCTCTCTGCTTCTCCTCCTCTGTTGTCTCACTCAGACAGTTCACAGATGGTGTCGCACATTAAGTTGAATCAACGTAATAGGAGTCAACTTGACATTTCAGATTCTCAACATTATAAATTCCTTTGAGCAGGGCTCTAGAGACTATTCATGACCTTGATTCAGGCCTTTAGACTAGCGAGTACAATGTGGGAAATTAGTGTTCACATTTAACTTGGTGGCACTAGTGTGAGTGGGGGAGAAATCGCCTGGTCATGCCCCGTAATATAGCGTATGTTTTTTTTCTTCCTCTTTTGACTGTAAGAACAAAACGATCACTAGAGAGAGACATTATTGGCCTAATGTTGGCTGTGTTCTCTTGGCTGTCATTGCCTTCCCTCTTGACTCAGCGCTGGCCGGGGGGGAGGGGGGGCCGCTGTTGACCCACATACTCCTGTCCACCGTTTATCCCCCACAACAGAGGCGAATGTCCACCGTACCGTATTTTCAGCACAGTTTCTGTTGTGTCTGAGCTTTTCCTGTGGTCCTCCTGTGGGAGCATACCCATGTTCCCCGGGTCCTATGTTCCCCGCTCCTGAAAAATGGTCCTATGTTCCCCACTCTTGAAAAAGGGTCCTATGTTCCCCACTCTTGAAACATTTTCTTATGTTCCCCACTCCTGAAAAAAGATTCCTATGTTCCATGTTTTTTCGAAATCCCTGTTCCGATAAGATTTGTAAGAATAGAATAGAATAGAATAGAATAGAATAGAATAGAATAGAATAGAATAGAATAGAATAGAATAGAATAGATCTTTATTTGTCATTGTTGGTACAACGAAATTTGTTAGGAACATCACCACTGGCATACAACATAAGATATAACATGTGCAAAATAATAATGTCAATAATAATAGTAATATAGTAATAAAGTAATAGAGTATCAATGTCCCAATGTCCCAATATATAACATACCATCATTGTCCCAAGTGCATCTAGTGCTTGTGCAAATAAATTTATAAATATAAATATTTCTGTCCAGTGAGTTGATGGAAGGAGGGGGGGGGGGGGGGGGGGGGGCGTTGACTTGCAAAGGATGAAGTATTGTATAGTGCAGCAATGCAAGTCCGGTTCACAGTTATTGTTGTAATGTGGGAGTGGGAGTTATGTCACCGGGGGTGGGATGCGGGGGGGGGCAAGTTGATGTTCGTCGTTGAGCAGCCTGACAGCCCGTGGGGAGAGGCTGTTGGTCAGTCTGCTGGTTCCGGACTGGATGGATCTGTACCTTCGACCAGAGGGCAGTAGTTGAAAGAGATGGTTTGCTGGGTGGTACTGGTCTAGTAAGATGTTATTTATACGCCGTAGGCAGCGGGAGGTAAAGACTGTGGAGATATCCGGGAGGCTAGCTCCAGTGATCCTCCTCGCAGCCTTGACCACTCTGTGGAGGGCCTCCTTCTCTGCCCTGGTGCAGCCAGTAAACCACACCAGTAGTCCGTACGTGAGTACACTCTCTACTGCGCAGTGGTAGAAGTTGGCCATCAGTCCCTGTGGGAGTTTAGCCCATTTAAGCTTCCTAAGATAGAAATGGCGCTGCTGTGCTTTGCCCACAGCAGAGGCAATGCTGACCCCCCAGGACAGGTCATCAGACATTGTCACGCCCAGAAACTTAAATTTTGAAACCCTCTCCACCTCCTCATTCCCAATGAGGAGTGGAGAGTGGCTGAGGTCACCAGTCCTGCGGAAATCGATGATCATCTCCTTGGTCTTCGTGGGGTTGAGAGCAAGGTTATGACCATCGCACCACTCCACTAGTTGCTCAACCTCCCTCCTGTATGAGGTCTCATCGTTCCCACTAATGAGGCCAAGCACTGTTGTGTCGTCTGCAAATTTTACTATGAGGTTAGATGGAGAGGAGGAACAACAGTCGTGTGTGAACAGTGTGTAGAGAAGTGGGCTGAGTACACACCCCTGAGGGGCCCCGGTGCTAATGGGCAGGGTGGGGGATGTGTGCTTGCCAATCCTGACATGTTGTGTGCGATTTGTGAGAAAGTCCAAGATCCAGTTGCATAGTGTGGTGTTCAGTCCGAGTTTGTGCAGTTTACTGTGGAGCTTGTTGGGTAGAATGGTGTTGAAAGCTGAACTGAAGTCAACAAAAAGGAGTCTACCATATGTGTGCCTGTGCTCTAGGTGTTCCAGTAGAGTGTGCAACACAATGGCAATAGCATCCTCTGTTGACCTGTTCTTCCGGTAGGCAAACTGGTTGTGGTTAAGCAAATTAACTACTAAATCAAAGTAAATTTGAGCAATATTAGAAGCATTCAAATGGTTTTCTATAAACTAACGTTATACTTCTATTCCTAAAAGAACACCAGTGACAGAGTTGTGTGAGGATATGGCAGTAATATAGGCTATAGGCTATATATATAATATATGTTTTCATACAGAAAACATGCAACATCTATTTCTTCAATGAGACATCTGAAGATGGCTATCTGAAATCTGAATTTGTTAAGCCATAGTCAAAGTCTGTCTTTAAGAAATCGGCCCCTGGTTTATACTCACCTGTGAAAAATGTATTTAATTGAATTACCTGTAAAAGAAAAATAGAACAGTTGGACTTGAACATTTACTCTGAAACAAATGTTGGAAACGTTTTATATCATGCCAGTTAGGGGGTACCTTATGTATTGTATACTGCACCTGTGTATACTGTTTACTTTACTTACGCATAGTATATATTCAGATTCTAAGTGTTTATTGCCCATATTTATTGTAACATATAATACAACTGATATACAGATCCTCATCTGCACCTTTGATTACACTGTTTCATGATAAAGATGCCAACATCGTACAGAGACTTCTTTATTGATTCTTCCCCTTTTCAGGGCATAACTCCTCCAGATGCTCTTCATCATACAACGTTTACAGATTGCCTCATTAACGTTAGCAGGTTCCCTATTATTTAGCATTCGGTTTAAATCTGAAATATTGCCAAATCCTCCGCCATCGTTGTGTAACCTGTCATGTTGAAAGAGCCTTCTTCTCTATGTCACTTGAAGGGAAATGTACAGTCCTCCTCTGTGCTGTGCGCACTTTCCGTTTATAATGTTGTCTGACTAAGTATTAATAACACGCTTACTGTAACTGAGGGGTACAATTCCCTGACTGTATTACTAGATATGATACTTACTACCACTACCTTTGTACTTAATATTCGGCCACCCAGTACACGGCATAAATATATTATGATGAACACTGTCACGTAGATGAAACGGATCCAACACAAATGTACGAATTAGAAATAGGTCTTTATTTCTACACAGCGATGGTGTGTAGAGCAAGCACTTAATCAAATCAATCACATTTATGAATGGAATTAGTATGCACTTTTATGGCAAGAGTACTCGTCGGTATATCAACAGAGAATGTCCAATCTCTGAAGGCGCAGGTGGTACATATACGACCTGGAATAGTTTAAGGAATAACAGCAATGATACTTTAATGATTATATACTGGATACGCTAGGGGGGGTTAATCCGGTCGCTTGTAAGCCGACAGGAGTAGGAGGGGGGGGGGGGGTAGAATCCGGCTGCCTCATCCGGCCAAGGGTATCCCAGGTGAACCCACTGTAGTGCAGTTCAATGCGCCGGCGATCCTTGGACCACAGATGAAACAGGTGGACTCTTTGTGGGCCGGCGTCATCCGGTCCACGGAGGAGAGACGTGAAGCGACCTCGTCTTGCAGAGCGTCTCCTCACCTTGCGTCCTCTCCGGGGGGGGGGGGGGGGTTCCAACACACGGCAGTGTCGGGGGTCTTTATCCATGGAATAATCAAAGTATACAAAGCATAATCCGTGCCTGGGAAGGCGGGCTGTCGTCGGTAGAATAATCCAGTATACAGGTCCACTCGCTCGTCGGCTCTGGGGCTCCTCGGGTGCAGCTTCACGTGGGGTCAACCACCCTGGATAAGCAGCCAGTTCTCTGCCCGAAACGATGGGGTACTGACTACGGTAGTATTCTCACCGCACGAAGCACTATATATTAACAGACTATTATTAGCTTAATAGACTACGTCCAACTCGACGATATAGTGCCAAATATGACTATTCAAATATTAATATACACGATGTCTCAATACCGATGGCAGGCGAACTTGGCCTTACTCCCACACGTGGCGTCGCGGGGAGGCTTTACGTCTGTGACTCTATTGGAGGGTAAGAAACTGGACTGAAAAGGAAGTCCTACTTTAGTAGCGCAGTATATATACGCACTATGAACAAATAGTCCCATTAGTGGTGCGGTAGTCAGATTCCTACGCGGAACTAGGACTTGTTCGTACATGTGGAGCGGTACGTTTGAACTGGGTCTGAGGGGTATGGCAGCCTGGCACCAAGGTCTCGACCAATAGTAGAATGGAGACTATTATGGGATGTTCAGTAGGCTAGAATGGATATTCAATGCATATTGTACAAGGAATATACAAGGGATATCAGGGAATATTAGAGAATATACAAATACAATTAAATATATATATATAAATAAATATATATATTCGGTTTAATCTGGCCCTTCACAACAGCCACCCCCTGATTGGTCCCAGACCTAATCAGTTAAACAGAGACAGATTAATCGCGTTGTCTATTTACACATAAGGGTTTGCTGTAGGGGTCAGTCAACTTCACAAAGTCATAGGGTTATAGGGTCATGGTCATCATCGATTGTGTCTGGGAGTCAGGGCAGTTCTATGAGCCTCGCCACGGGACGGGTGTAAGTGCGACCCTGGACGAGCACTTCAGCTGCTCGGACCTTGCCGTCGGCACCGGTGATCACTTTGCTTACGCGGCCGGCCGGCCACATAGCTCTGGGCAGTGATTGATCAATAATCATGACGACTGTTCCTTCTGTCAAATTGTCTCTCTGGGCTCGCTGCAGTAGAAGCAATTCTGCTTCCTCGTAGTTAGCTGCTGACATATCAGCGGGGGACTTGCACTCCGGGTGGTACCGCAGGAATGTTCTTTGTTGTGCACTCTCTATGGACGTGCAATCGTCTATGTTAGGGTCGGTGGAGGCTACGGTGCTCAATCTACAGAACACAGACTTCTTATTTTCCACCTCCTCTGGACTTGCTTCCCTCGGGATAGGCATGGGCCACTGTCCTTCCGGGAGTCTTAGGAATGCGGGGCCGTCACTGTAGACATTGCGACGGGTGAGGTCATCCAGGGGCATCCCCCGGGTGATGACGTCAGCTGGGTTCTGTTTTGTATCAACGTAGCGCCACTCTGTTTCTCCGGTTAACTCTTCGGTTAAGTCTTGAATCTCGGTGACTCTGACTCCCACGAAGACTTTGTACTTGCATGAGTCCGATTTGATCCAGGCGAGTACCGTCGTGGAATCTGACCACAGGATTGTTCTAGACACCGGTATGGTGAGCTCACGTTGGATGAGCGTGGCTAGGTGCGCTCCGGCTAGGGCTGCGCAGAGCTCTAGACGTGGGATAGATTGTTGCTTGCGTGGGGCTATTCTCGAGCGGGCGAGGACAAATGCTGTGTAGATCTCTCCCCCCTTCTCTTGGGCCCGCAAGTAGGCTACTGATCCGTATGCGACCTCTGAGGCGTCACTGAAGACGTGTAAGTCCATTTTACATGTCTCTGGCCTCACCGTGGGTGGGAAGTAGCTTCGGCGCATATTAACGCCTGGGAGTGAGTGGAGCTCCATCTCCCACTCTCTCCAGGTGGATGCAAGGTGTGCGGGAATGGGGTCGTCCCAGCCCTGGTCCTTGTCCCACAATGCTCGTACAATCATTTTTGCCCTGGTGGTGTACGGTAGAATACATACTAGCGGGTCATATTGTCGGGCGAGTGTTGTGTACACACTCCGTCTGGTGGTCGGCGCCGCCGCCGGCCTTCCCTGCTCCATAGTCAGGGGCTTGTGTCTGTAGTGAAGCGAATCTGTTTTGAATCGCCACACCAATCCCAGGGTCATCTCCTGGGCTTCTCCCGGGATTGTAGCCATCCAGGTCTCGCTGCTGGCTGCCTTGTCCTCGGAGGAGAGGCTGCGCAGTACTTGCGGATCGCTGCTGGCCCACTGCCTGAGATCAAAGCCGCCTTTGATCAATGAGGCGCGGAGTTTAATCAGGAGAGCCTCGGCTTCTTCTTGGGTTGAAAGGCTTTGTAGACAGTTGTCTACGTAGAAGCTGTTCTTTACGCTGTGTCGGACCTCTTCGTCCGCTGCTGGGTCCTCTGCTACATGTTTCTGTAGTGCAAATGTAGCACAGCAGGGGCTGCACGTCGTTCCGAAGGGGAGGACTTCCCATTGGTAGATGGCTGGGTGCTCATCTCCTGGCTTCTCTCTCCATAGGAACCGTAACAGGGGCTTGTCCGCCTCTACTAATCTCACCTGCAGGAACATTCCTTTAATGTCCCCGCTGATGGCCACCTTTTCCTGGCGGAAGCGGAGTAGAACGCCGAGTAGGGAGGGGCCGAGTGTGGGACCGGGCAGTGACTCTTTATTCAGATTTTGGGATCCGATCTGGTAGCTGCAGTTAAATACTATGCGGTCTTTACCGTTGTGATGGACCTTGTGGTGAGGCACGTACCACGATTCAGTGGTCTGGTCAGCCTCTTTAATGTCCATCTTTGTGACGTGTCCCGCTGTGATGAGCTTCTCAATCTCAGCGCGGTATTATCTACAAACTATAACTTCACTCACACACCTCGACCTTCCAGACGGGGTGGAGGCACTGCCCTCATGACATCTCCTTCATGGGCTACAAACGTAACACCACTCCCAGAACTGTCACTCTCCTCTCTCGAATATCATGCAGTATCTGTCTCTAATCCTTTCAATCTCACCATTGTTACACTCTACCGCCCTCCAGGTCCGCTCGATCACTTCACAGATGAGCTGGACATGCTTCTTAGCTCCTTACCGGAAGATGGTACCCCTCTCCTTCTACTGGGCGACTTCAACCTGCCTGACTCATCTCAGTCAGTCATAGTAGTCTCCCTCCTACAATCGTTTGACCTGACTCCCACTGCCATGCCTCCCACCCACAAAGCAGGCAACTCCTTGGATCTCATATTTTCCCGTAACTCCAGCATCATTAACACCACGGTAACTCCCCTACATGTATCTGACCATTCCTTCATATCCTTCTCACTAACTCTCATGCTTAACCGAAAGGTCTTCACCCCAACTCAAACAGTCTCACTCAGACGCAACCTGCCCTCCCTATCCCCCTCCACCCTCTCCTCTGACATACTATCCGCTCTACCTTTGAGTGACACCTTCTCTGCTCTCTCCACAGAGATGGCAACCTCCACCCTCCTTTCAGCCCTGGCAACCTCCTTCGACAAGCTCTGTCCCCTCGTTGAGAAACCTGCCCGCCGTTCCCCACCCAGTCCACGGCTGACAGATCCAGTGAGAGAACAAAGACAGGTCCTGAGAGCAGCTGAAAGGAAGTATAGAAAGTCACGCCTCACTGCTGACATCGACACATATCACAACCTCTTGTTAACATTCTCCAAAACCATCACTAATGCCAAATCTTCTTTCTTCCACCATAGGATCGAGGCCTCTGCCAAGAATCTTCGCAAACTGCATGCTACCATGTCCTCCCTCCTCACTCCCCCCCCACCCCCCCCTCCCTCATCTTTCTCTGCCGAAGACTTTGCGATCTTCTTTGAGGAAAAAGTGGAGAACATCCGCAGCTCCTTCTCCCAACCCCCACCCATTCCAAATGCTGAATCGAGAACCTCATCCTTCACTCTGTCATCTTTCTCTCCCATTACAGAAGCAGAGACCCTGACACTGGTAACGTCAAACCGTCCGACTACTTGCCAGCTGGACCAGCTACCCTCCCCACTCCTCCAGACCATAGCACCAGACATCCTCCCATTCCTAACTGCAACCATCAACTCCTCACTCAACTCGGGGGTGGTCCCCACCTCCCTAAAACAAGCCAGAGTCACGCCGCTCATAAAAAAACCAACCCTGAACCCTACTGTCATAGGCAACTACCGTCCTGTCTCTCTTCTCTCCTTCCTTTCTAAAACACTTGAACGTGCTGTATCCAACCAACTTACTACTTATCTCTTACAGAATGACCTCCTAGACCCTAATCAGTCAGGCTTCAGGACTGGTCACTCCACAGAGACAGCCCTCATTGCGGTCACAGAGGCACTTCACTTAGCAAAAGCGAAAGGCCTCTCCTCTGTCCTGATTCTCCTAGATCTATCTGCAGCCTTCGACACAGTCAACCACCAGATCCTCCTTGCGGCCCTCGCAGGAATGGGAGTGGCTGGCTCTGCGCTGACATGGCTGTCATCATACCTCAATGACCGCTCCTACCAAGTGTCATGGAGAGGGACCCTGTCGGCCACCCGCCCCCTGCGGACGGGTGTCCCCCAGGGCTCGGTTTTAGGACCCCTTCTCTTCTCCCTCTACACTAAATCACTGGGTAACATTATCACGTCTCATGGCTTCTCCTACCATTGTTATGCCGACGATACTCAACTCTTCCTCTCCTTCCCTCCCTCAGATATCCACGTCTCTGTGCGGATCTCGGCCTGTCTGTCCGACATCTCAGCCTGGATGACGTCCAACCACCTCAAACTGAACCTAAGCAAAACAGAATTGCTCCACCTGCCGGCCAAATCCTCCCCCCTAACCGACCTTTCAATCACAGTCGAGAATGCAGCTGTGACTGCGTCCCCGACCGCCAAGAACCTTGGTGTTGTCCTTGACGACCAGTTGAACTTCTCTGCTCACATCGCAGCGACGACCAGAACCTGCCGATTCCTCCTGAGCAACGTCAGAAGGATACGCCCCTTCCTGACAAAAGAAGCCACCCAACTCCTCGTCCAATCAACAGTCATCTCCCGCCTCGACTACTGCAATGCACTGCTCGCTGGCCTCCCGGCCACTGCCACTAAGCCTCTTCAACTCATTCAGAACGCAGCGGCCCGCCTGATCTCAAACCTACCAAAGTCGGCCCATGTCACCCCACTTCTTAGGGACCTGCACTGGCTCCCCATTGCTGCACGAATCCGCTTCAAGGCCCTCGACCTAGCATACCGTGCGGCAAAGGGAACCGCTCCCGCCTACCTCCGGTCAATGGTCTCTAACTACACACCCTCAAGACCCCTACGCTCTGCATCTTCTGGCCGCCTCAGACCTACTCCTATCCAAGCTCCGGGAGGGTCATCAAAGAGAAGTCGCCTATTCTCAGTCCTTGCCCCACAATGGTGGAATGAACTACCCACCCCAGTTAGGACAGCCGAATCACGTCCAATCTTTCGCCGTCGACTAAAGACGCACTTCTTCAACCATTATCTGAATTAAAAAAAAAAAAAAAAAAAAAAAAAAATCTAACCCTAACTAACCGTACTGTCATGCACTTGTCCTAATAAACTAACCTACACTGTAGCACTCAACACTTTGATGAACATTGTTGCTCAGCTGATAGAGTTGTGCCCTTCCTGATGGCTTGTCGTACAGAACTTGTAAGTCGCTTTGGATAAAAGCGTCAGCTAAATGACTAAATGTAAATGTAAATGTAAATGTATACACTCTCTTGGGCGGGG
Organism: Notolepis coatsorum; assembly: GCF_963971535.1. Taxonomy (NCBI): domain Eukaryota; kingdom Metazoa; phylum Chordata; class Actinopteri; order Aulopiformes; family Paralepididae; genus Notolepis; species Notolepis coatsorum. The sequence continues at coordinate 192,609,816 of NC_140167.1, read as the reverse complement.
TTCTTGGCTAAGTGCCGCTCCGTGTTCAGCAGGTACCGTTCTGTGGCGTCTGTCTTGGCGTGGAAAGTAGGCATTCCTTCTCGCCGCAGGAGTGGCGTGGCGTATCTCAACACGCCGTTGACCGGGACTCTCTTGGTCCCTGTCTCGAGGAGGTGAATGGCGTAAATGTCATCTTTAGAGCGAATGTCTTTCTTTCCGTTCTTAAAGGGCATTTGTTCCAAGGTCCATAGCCGCTCTACGTGTTGCAGGAGTGCGGTTTCTCCCTCTGTGACTCGGGAGTGGAGACATCTAGTGGCTGTACTTCGGTTGAGAGATTTGGCGAGCGGGCCTTGGAGAGTCCATCCCAAACGGGTCTCGACTGCTGCAGGACAGCCTCGGGGTCCGGTATGAACCCGGTCTATCGGGACAATGAGGTCTGCATGGTCGGAGCCTATCAACAGGGTCGGCATAGCATTGTCTATGAGCGGGATCGGTAACTTGCGCAGATGTGCATATTTCTCCATCAGCTTGGCGACGGGGTATGTGTACCGCGACAGTCCTATTTCTTGGCTGGTGAAAGCGTCTGTAATCTGGTACCGTCGCTCAGGCTGGCCGCTTGCTGCGATAGAGAATGAGACATTCTCGCCCTTTATCGTCTTCAAATCTCGTCTTATTGTCCGAATTGTCATTTGGGTTTCGCTTCCCCGCAGCCCTAGCTGGGCCGCAGCGGAGGCGAGAGCAGGGTCTTCTCTGACCCGTCATCGAGGACGGCGTAAGTGTCCAGGACTTTATTCTGGTAGCTTAGTGTCACACTCACTACTTTTAGGAGTACTCGGGCTCCACTGCTGCTGGCGGGATCGATGTACATGACGCTCGCTTTGCTGCTGGATGGTGCGGGTGAAGGGCGCCGTCTGTTACTGTCGTGAAGTATGTCCAGATGGGCTCCATCGCACTTGGTGCACCTTTTCTTTAAGCGGCATTCGGCTGCCATGTGTGAGCGCGCACAGCGAAAACAGCGCTTGTTGGACTTTATCCATTGCCTTGCTTCCTCCGCGTTCAGCTTGGGGAAGGAGTCACATTGCGCTAGCCAGTGTTCTTTCTCACAGTAGGGGCACACTATCTTCCACTTCTCCGTTCTGGAGGGGGTACTGTGGCTCCTGCTGCTCGGTACTGACTCCGATTGGTGCATCACAGTCACCGATCTTCTTCCATCATTTAGTCGTCTGGTTCCTTCTCTGGAGCCAGGGGTGCTCCGTCCGAATGTATCTAGCCGTAGGCTGCTGACTTCTCTCGCCAGGAAGTCTGCTAGATCGAGGAGGTTCGGTTCGGGGCCATTCGGGTCTCGGTGGTCTCTATGCCGCCTAAAACGCTCCTGTCGAGCGGGCGGCAGCTTCTCCAAGATCCTTTCCACATTTGAGTTGGCGTAAAGTTCATGCCTCCCCTTCTCTCTCTGCGCTCCCAACATCCCTACCAGGGACTGCACTCTGATGGACAAGTCGTCCAGTGCTCGATTGTCTATTGCTGGGGGTAAGCGGTCGATGTGTCGGATCTCCTGGATCACGTAATCCCATATGCGCCCATACCTCTGGTCCAATGCTACCAGCGCTGCTGTGTATGGGGTGGTGGAAGTCGCGTAGGCGAGCGCTATATTATGTGCGCGGGGTACCTTTAAGTGCTTCAGTAGGATGGCGTATTTGTGGCGTTCATCCAATACATCCACCAACATGGTCTCCAGACACATGCGGAGTTCTGTATACTGGGCCCGGTTCTCTTGGGTGAAGTCGGGTACCATAGGCGTGCCAATGTATGACGCTGACTGTGGATACATCGGCGAGCGTTGGGGGAGAGGCCTCCTAGGCGAGTCTCCTCCCGCTCCTTGGTATGGGCTGGTACCGGCAGTGTACCATGGCCCGCTTGTCCAGGTGCTGTTCCTCGGTGCGGGTCGTGCGTCGTGCTCACCCGTGTATAGAGTCGGGGGTCTGTAGCGCAGCTCCGCGGGAGTATAGCCTGGGCTGTACCGGACCTCCTGGTCCGGTAGAGTACTGTGCTGTCGTCGGGCGTGGTTCTCCTCCTCTTCCTCTTCGTCTTCAGTTAGGTCATCCAGTGCTTGTAGTCTCTGGTTTAGCCTCTCCACAGGATATGCTGCTCCTTCCCGGTTGCTAGGTCTCGCTTGGACCGGTGGGGGGAGGTGGTCTGTGGGGGGTATAGACCTCGTCTGTTGGTCAAGTTCAGGGTTGTTTACTCGGCTAGGGGATGCCGCCCTGGAGGTGTGTCTAGACGAGTTCCTGGAGCCTCTGGCGGAGGGAGAGGGTGTTGTCCGTCTGATCAGCTGTTCTATTAGTTGCGCTTGCTGTCTGTCGCGCTCTGCGTCCCGTAGAGCACCAGCAGCTGCTCGCTGGCTGTCTGCTCGGTCTCGGGCCACATTCTCTTCTCTCTGAATGCGTCTTAGTTCTAGACGTATATGCTCTTCTTCGCTCCGCTGCTGGATCTGCAGTCGGTCGCGTTCAGCAGCGGCGTTCAGGCTGATGAGGAAGGCCTGCTGTAGGGTCCTCTCTGCCTCGCTGGGAGAAGGCGGTTGTATAGGGGAGCCTTCCCTCGGGGTACTCCTTGCGGAGCCTTGGAGCTCTATCTCCACGGTGCTCTCCCCGTCTTCTTCCGTGCCGAGTTCTCTCTCGGTAGCGTTGTATTCCTCCCGGGACTCATCGGGGACTACTTCTTCAGTACTGGCGGGGTGTGAAGTCATGTCTGGTTCCCACTGGTCCCCACCGTGAACTTGGTCAGTTACATTAGAGCCCGTAGGGGCCTCTATGGTCGGGGTAGTCTGGGCGTTGGGGTTAGACATACTTTTACTTTCTAGTTTTACCGCGTTTACTGTTAGTAGAAGACTAGGTTGTTGACTGACAGCGTAAGCCTCTAAGTACTGAGGGAGCCGTCGTTCGCGCTGCGGGCGTTGGTTAGGAGGATCGTTTCGTGGAGTGTTCATCATAGGCCATTTCAATATTAATAACACTATATTAATATTACACTAATTACCCTCCGGCTCGAAGGACCAATTGTAACTGAGGGGTACAATTCCCTGACTGTATTACTAGATATGATACTTACTACCACTACCTTTGTACTTAATATTCGGCCACCCAGTACACGGCATAAATATATTATGATGAACACTGTCACGTAGATGAAACGGATCCAACACAAATGTACGAATTAGAAATAGGTCTTTATTTCTACACAGCGATGGTGTGTAGAGCAAGCACTTAATCAAATCAATCACATTTATGAATGGAATTAGTATGCACTTTTATGGCAAGAGTACTCGTCGGTATATCAACAGAGAATGTCCAATCTCTGAAGGCGCAGGTGGTACATATACGACCTGGAATAGTTTAAGGAATAACAGCAATGATACTTTAATGATTATATACTGGATACGCTAGGGGGGGTTAATCCGGTCGCTTGTAAGCCGACAGGAGTAGGAGGGGGGGGGGGGGGGGGGGTCGAATCCGGCTGCCTCATCCGGCCAAGGGTATCCCAGGTGAACCCACTGTAGTGCCGTTCAATGCGCCGGCGATCCTTGGACCACAGATGAAAGCAGGTGGACTCTTTGTGGGCCGGCGTCATCCGGTCCACGGAGGAGAGACGTGAAGCGACCTTGTCTTGCAGAGCGTCTCCTCACCTTGCGTCCTCTCCAGGGGGGGGGGTTCCAACACACGGCAGTGTTGGGGGTCTTTATCCATGGAATAATCAAAGTATACAAAGCATAATCCGTGCCTGGGAAGGCGGGCTGTCGTCGGTAGAATAATCCGGTATACAGGTCCACTCGCTCGTCGGCTCTGGGGCTCCTCGGGTGCAGCTTCACGTGGGGTCAACCACCCTGGATAAGCAGCCAGTTCTCTGCCCGAAACGATGGGGTACTGACTACGGTAGTATTCTCACCGCACGAAGCACTATATATTAACAGACTATTATTAGCTTAATAGACTACGTCCAACTCGACGATATAGTGCCAAATATGACTATTCAAATATTAATATACACGATGTCTCAATACCGATGGTAGGCGAACTTGGCCTTACTCCCACACGTGGCGTCGCGGGGAGGCTTTACGTCTGTGACTCTATTGGAGGGTAAGAAACTGGACTGAAAAGGAAGTCCTACTTTAGTAGCGCAGTATATATACGCACTATGAACAAATAGTCCCATTAGTTGTGCGGTAGTCCGATTCCTACGCGGAACTAGGACTTGTTCGTACATGTGGAGCGGTACGTTTGAACTGGGTCTGAGGGGTATGGCAGCCTGGCACCAAGGTCTCGACCAATAGTAGAATGGAGACTATTATGGGATGTTCAGTAGGCTAGAATGGATATTCAATGCATATTGTACAAGGAATATACAAGGGATATCAGGGAATATTAGAGAATATACAAATACAATTAAATATATATATATAAATAAATATATATATTCGGTTTAATCTGGCCCTTCACAACACTTACTATGTCACTGAATTCTTTTTTTTTATTTGATTTTGACATGGGCACATGATGTGTGAACATTAAGTAAACGGGCACACAGCAGTGTGGGTGGTGAGCGAGTAATGTACTCTGTGAATGCCTGAACCAGTGTTGTAGTCGAGTCACTAAATCTAGAGTTCGAGTCGAGTCTCGAGTCCCCAGTGTTCGAATCTGAGTCCAAGTCCGAGTCACCAAAGAAGAGCCAGAATTGAGTCCGAGTCGAGTACCATTACCATAGTCCGAGTCAGAGTCCACTCCACTATGGCAGTCAAAGAGCTGACATACAATATTTTTTTTTAAAAGGACTACATTAAACATAAATGACACAGCGGTCACCATTTGAAAGGGAGTTTATTTACTTTGTGACACAATAGCCAAACAAATGCACTAGCCATCAATATCTTATGCCAAATAATTAGGGCCTATTACAAAAATACCTGTATTAATCAATTAACAAGTCTGAGTCCTCGTCTGCACCTTCCGAGTCCGAATGAAGTCCAAGTCTGAGTCATCAGTGCTCAAGTCCAAGTCACAAGTCCTGAAAACAAATCCTCGACTCGAGTACTACAACACTGGCCTGAACACCAGGAAACACCGGCAACACCATGCACCATGGCAAGTAAACTAAAGTCCTGGGTGTTGGAGGTGTAATTATAAACTGGAGGAAGGATGGCAAAATGGAATGGGAAGGATGACCACCCATTCATTTCAACGTAAGTTGCTCACCCATCGCTGATATATGGAAGCCCTGAGAGGCAAGTTCAGTAAACATTTGCGCTCTTTAGGCTCATAGAAGATATGCAGTACGTGTCTCACAGCTGATACATAGATGCTGTCTGCTCATACTAGTCAACTAGTCAAAAGTCACAGCTCTGTGTGACTTTTCAAAATAAACGTCCATGTATCTTCTTCATTTTTTCCAGAGCAGTGTGTTTTCTATGGGGCGTCTATGGTAAAAATACCTTGTTTTGGGCTAACGTGTGGGTTTGAGTTTAGTAAGTTATTATACTGTGAATTTCTCCAGACCTCTCTTGGTAGAGCTTGAGGTGTGGCCAGCAGTAGCAAGCCCTCCCCTATCCCCACTGAAATCCAATAGACACATCAGACAAAAACGTAAGGTTATGTATATAACCAAGTTCTGTGAGTTATGGTGTGCTCAGCACCAGTAGCACTGTACTTCACTTCGTGCACGAGCACTGAATAAAAAATTCCACCATGTACCTTTACATCCCCATATTCGTCTGACCACACCCCCTTCCGCGTACCCATTATAAGCAGGTGTGTGGTCGCTGAGCGCACCATAACTCGCACAACCCGCATGCCACCAGGGAACGAACGGAAGGAACAACCTCGTTACTGCCCCCAAAATCACGAGGTCAAGAGCAACCCTAACGCCGTGGCAAGGCCATAGCAGCGGAACGCGAAGGAAGACCCAGTCCCACTGGATCCCCTGGAAAAAGGGGGCCTGGAGAGGTCAATGACGCCAGGCATCAAGACCCCACCAGGTGGTCACTCAGTGACACCGCCCCCCACATCGCCAGCGTATTCGGATAGGGCCCCTCCAAGAGCGGGCCCTTTCCCCCCAATAGCACACCGTCTGGCACACTGACTCTGAAACACAGGCAGTCAGCATGGCCGTAAGCACTAACCAACAGAAGCAGGCAGCGCACCGGGGAAACCAGGCAGCAGGCTGTAACCTGAGCCTGGAGCACTGCGGACGAAACAGGCGCCAAAGGAGTCAGCTGAAAACAGCCCCCCCCGGCGGAAGGGGCGTATGCTGGCGTTGTTGATCACCATGACAAAGCCTCCATTAAAAAAAAAACACCCAGAGGGGTTGAGGCAGAGAAGGGAATCAACCACCAGGGAATCAACCACCCTCGTGGGACAGACGGTGGTTGTTCCTACAACCCCTCAAGAAAAAAGGGTTATCCCAGGCCTACGGTATCAACGAAACTTTACTTCGGACCGGGCCCAGTGGCACGGGAAGCACAGGGTTACCAGAGGAGGTCCAAGACCACCCCAACAGCCCCCTTTTCGCCACGCGTGAGAGAGGAGCGAAAAGAATGGAGAACCAGCCCTAAGCACACCGCACTTGGTATTCCCAGGCGGTCTACCAACCAAGTACTAACCAGGACCGAACCTGCTTAGCTTCCGAGATTGGACGAGATCGGGCGTGTACAGGTTGGTATGGCCGTAAGCCATTACGATAGTGCAGAGTACAACATGTACCCAACAAAGGGTCTCCATAACGCCTAACCCTGTGACACCCGGACCGACCCGGCATTTTCCCCCCCGAAAAAAGCACAAGTCCCTCAGGGTACCAGAACAGCAGATCTGCATCCCCGGCGGACAACGGGTTAACTGACCTGGACCAGCGTGACCAGACCAGTCCCGTGTCCTAACCACGCCGACATGCCCACTCCAGGAGAGGGGGTAGGTATGCGTGTCGATCTAAAACATGAAAAGAGGGCGCCACCCAGACGGTCCCATTTGGACCGTGCTCAGTGGCCCACCCCAAGGGCGTGAGACCCCTCTACCTATGTTCAGATCTATTCCATTAACATCCCCCAGATATGAAAGAGAATTCATTTAGACAACCTAGTAAACTGGCGCTCGGAAGAGACAAAACTCCATCCCAGTTGCCCTATAAAAACGCTGTTTTAACAAGCAACCAAGGCGCACTTAGCCCCTGCGTGATCCTTTAACAGAAACACACCGAGCCAGCACTATGTATGCGTCGAGACCCAAACACATCAATGGATAGTCTAGCAAGACACCAAACATTGTTCATCCAAGTCGCCTGGGAGAACGACACGGAGCCGTCGTGCTTCATGTACCTTCCTCTTTTTATTCAAAAAAGAAAGAAACACAGACCGACATGAATCCCACGTGACGCAGCTGAGGGTAATTTTTTTTACATTTTTACATCCCACCATCCTCGCCATAGGGAGGAGACGGAAATCCCCAGACAGACTTCCCACACGAGCTGTATAGATTGAAAAGAATATATTGCAACATTGAGCTATGTAATATTAGGGTTAGGGCTCTCCGAGGAGGAGGCACTGAACCAATACACACTCAATAATCGAATTGAATCGAATACACACACAATAGAGCAGAACTACTTTTTGAAGTTCTACTCACCTTGACAATCTGAGGAGGAAGCTCTGAACTCTGAGGAGGCTCCCTCACAGGGAAGGAGAGTCCGAACTCACAGAAGGCCCGAGGAGGAGCTTCGTGAGGAGGAGCTCTGACAACTCCCTGAAACAGATCCATAACATGGACCTGAACAACTCACGGAAGTCTTACCAACAGAGACACGCACAGTGACGTACTCTATGGCGGGGGAATTTCTGCGGTGCACACGCCCAATCTTCCAGGGCGTGGGACCAGGAAACTCCCCCCCCCCCTCTTACCCTGTAACGTGCCGAACAGCAACGTGACAGGAACCTTGAAGGACAGGAGGTTTTAACCCCTGACCAATCAGAAAAGGGGAGGAAAGGATTACCAGTTCACCCCTTTACGACCCCACACCCATGATACGATGTAATGACAAATAGAGCATGACACAGTCATATTCTACTACATGAAGTATCTAACAGCTTCACATAGCTCATGCGCTAACCTGCTATCTGATTTTTACTAAGGAAAAAACACAGAATAGAGAGGGCCCCCTTTAAGAGCCCCGATACCAGACTTACACATGTGCTTCTGTGGCCAACCTAACCCAGTTGTAGATCACAAGACACACATAACCCTTTATCACAACAAAAAATGGCAAAGTACACTCTCTACAGAGGAACGCCGTTTTTCATAACAAGAGAATACAGAATCCTCGATTATGTATTGGCCACAGGCCTTGCTAAACACACACGATAAGTGACCAAACAATCTTTTCTTTAGGAAAATATAGTTTCTCAAGCGGTTAGCACAACCCGAGCAACCAAGCTGAGGGTTACATCATATCCCCACAAACACAGTGACACAATATATTGTAAACAACATGTCTGAGAGGAGGGTGGGGAAGCCCCAGGGAACCGGGGGGATCACCCCTCCTTCCTTACCCTTGATACGACCAAGTTGAACAGGTAACCCTGTTAATATGTGAACACACTGTTCATTGTCATTACAGGCTGAGAAAGGAATTCATTCCTCAATCATATGTCACTAAGCATAGCTTTATAGGTTAATTAACCCCCTTAGTTGTGAGTTCACGTTATATGAACACACATGTTCTCATCACAACTAACCAGATCATTTTTACACATGTAAAACAACAACCCGATTTCTATGGAGAGAGAAGCTATACCAGTGACAAGACAATTCACACACAACACGCGTCGTATCCTCAATGTATTGTAGCAACACACGTTTTGGAAAACATCGTTATTACAAAACATTTAGAAGGGAAGGAAAGAAGAAGTGTTTAAGGTCCGGTCGGGACCTTCCTACCCTGAACGCAGGCCAAGCAAACTGCAATCTGGCTAACGGGGCACCGAAGTTGAACACAGCATCCCTGTGTTGACGACGATGGTAACGTTGTTGCGCCACCCAGCCGCTACGTTTCCCCATGTTTGACGCAGTCCTCGCTGGCAGGGCTCCGGTGTAGGTTCGACTAACATCCTCTGTCAAAGATGACGTCGTAGTCAGAGTGTTTAAGGCATGTTATAGTCATAGAAAACGTTCAACAGTGTAGCTTTAAGCTAACAGCCGATCGACTGATAGCAACAAGCTAACGTTTACTAGCCTGGTAAACACAGCGCGCTAACGCAGCAGCTAACAGCTGACTGGCTAACACAGTAGGCCACAACTAGCATGCAAGCTGAGCAGCTATCACCTGAACTGTACACAACGACATAACAAGCCACACTTCAGACAGGCCGCTGTCCAAGTCCCTCCCCTAAGAGGGAAAAGAAAAAGAATGTCAGAACACAGTTGTCAACGGTGTTCCAGACATACAGCGGGGCCCTTTGAGCATGGAACTCCCGATAAAGAAGATCCTATGCCCACTTTTCCTCGTTAGGGTATACTTTCATTTGTATATGAAAGATGGGGCCTGCACGGGACAGAGAAGCATCCGCTCGAGAAACCCTGGGATCACCAGGTCCTGGTCGGGGCCCACTAGATTGATCATCATGGGCGTCAGACCAAGATCCTCCGACCGCCGTTTAAGCCGAGCAGAGGACCCCAGCCTGAAGTCGGCGTTTCGTAAATTGTCAGCTAACCCCCACAGCATCAACAACAACCAGAGCTCGCAAGCAAAACAGTACGTACCCAACCTGGAAACAACCACTTCTCACAACAGTCGGTGCTTCCCACAGTCCAGCTGTGTGGCCGGAGGGCAACCCCATCCAGCCGCAGCAAGGAAGACTGTAGCTGGGGAGCATGTCAGCGGCGTGAGCTCCTAATACGAAAAAGCCGTTGAAGGTCGGAATGACCTCCAGTAATGAAGACAATATCGCCGTATTTTCTCGAAAATAGTGAGAGAGAAAATAAAGATATGATGTCAACGTATCTTCTTTTGTTTTCCAACTTTCTTCTACTAACAACCTCGTCAAGTGGGGATCTACCGAAGGCACTTCCTTGTGGTGAAAGTGAAGAAAGAGGCGAGTAGGTGACCACACACCTGCTTATGAAGGTAAGCAGAAGGGGGTGTGGTCAGACGAATATGGGGATGTAAAGGTACATGGTGGAATTTTGTATTCAGTGCTCGTGCACGAAGTGAAGTACAGTGCTACTGGTGCTGAGCGAAGCCTTAACGAAACAGAACTGGGTATGCACGCATATTTGCATAATAATTTATAGAGTGAGTAAACAAAACACAATATATGAATACTATCAATACTCTATAGCAAGCTAGCTGGAGATAGATAGCTCAAGATACGTTTTCTAATGATATACTCAACGTTTCCATGTATTTTTGTGCTGTGTGCTGCATTTTTAAGTACTACTGGCCTGGGGAGGCAAAAGTGCAAAGCACTCTACGGTTCTCTATAAGTTTAGTTTAGTTTAGTTTCCGTACAGTATAAAAACAAGATAAAAAAAAAAAACAATGTCACCAGACCCCCACGGGAAGTATCCAGGTCTAAGGTTAAGGTGTGCAAATGCACGGATACACTTCCCAAAGGGCTCAGCCGACCTACCACAACAAATTTCCCCAAGACCACAAACAGACACGGGAGAATGCTTTGAGAAACAGTAAGAAAGCTTTTATTGTAGGAAAAATAGATATCTAACACAATGGTTATACTTTACATAAATAATTACTTGTTAACCTATTTAAAAGACCCACGCCTCCTAGGCCTAGGGTAGTTAAAAAGGAGAAAGCGATCAATGCCCTGACAGCCCACCCCCAGGCTGTTACTCCCACCCACGCTACCTATCCCCGCCCCTGAGGCACTACACACGTGAATAAAAGTGCTCACCCTGCACACGTGTCTATGACTATCACACACTAGTCTAGAATCACACTACACCTCAAAACACAGTTCACTGCAAATAGCCTAAAATAGGTATATATATCACACCATCTCTCGGGGAGTCACGGCAAATGATTATAGAGAAGACAGGTTATGTAAATACACACTAAGTGTCACACAGCCACTAAGGGAGCTGGGATAGAATAGTGGGTGCTGCTCACCACTAGGGGTTGTGACCAGGCCTAGAATACTCCTCTCATATCCTAACCTAGGTTTGGTGCAGTGGAAGCGCTGAGTTACAAACAATACAAAAAAAGGTTTAGTTATGACCGGGGCCCGAAGGTGAGGGCCGGAGGGACGCCTCCCCCTTCCGCTCCCGTAGCCCCTCATGCCTTCGGGCTAAAACCGTTCTGTCCGTACTGGGGTGTTTTAGTATACTCCAAGCGAGGGCGTATAATAATGTCCTCCCGCCTGCAATGGAAGGCAAAGTCAGTAATAGCAAAGTCCCCCCGTTCACGGGTTCGTCACTATGCACAATTTATATATTCTCCATATGATAAAACAGAGAGAGAGAGGTAGTTCACAGACGGTGGAGCGTCCAAAATACTGGGCTCAAATCTTCTACAGTTTTACTGGCTTACTGCATGCCGTTCTGATAATTTTCAGCTCCACGCTGTTAATATTATTCATAATTCCAATGCAGTCACTGTTCTTCTATTTCTTCATTGACCGCTCGGGAAACAGTTCGCTTGTCAGGCGCGTATTCTGATATCTTGTATCCATTTACTCAAAGCGTGCAGTGCTGCGACAATGTCTCTCCTGTCTGAGGCTCCACCCGTTCCACAGCGGGGGGGACACCGCAGTCGGCAACAGGAAAATGTTCCACTGGAGAAAAGCACAAAACAAAAAGAGCTGCGTGTCCTCGTACTCCTGCAGCTCCGCGTCCTCTGGTGTCGTCCTCTCGACTCCGGTTTCCTTCTGCTACTGTCCACCATTGATCCTCCTTTCAACAGCGCCAGTACTTCCGGGCACCGCCCCGCCCCGCCACGCCAGCCAGCCAATCCACTTCTTACTCCCTCCAACGACACTCCCCAGCTGCGTAAGAAAGAGGGAACACATGTGTAGACTGCATGACGTTAAGTAGGCTACCCCCCCCTGGTGGTCCTGCACTCGCCTGCTGTCGCTGTCTTCTGCACAAAATCACCATCCTCCCAGGATGGCTCTCCACTCTCCCACCGGGACATCCAGGACTCCGTCTAGACAAGAAAGAAGGGACAGCATGGTGCAGTACAGTGACGGTGATTCGAATACCCATCATAGGCCGATATACACTTGCCTGTTATATCAGCCAGGTAAGCCTTTAGGTCCTCCTCCAAACCATCCCGGGGCACGTCCTCCTCTTGGGATCCCGCAGGTACATCCACACCCCCATACAGACACCCACATACCCCCACCCACGACAACAACACAATAACGACAACTGTAAAGTACAAACGATATACAGTGCAGGGAGAGGCATAAAAGCCCAGACGGCTTATAAGAAACCTCCACCTATAATAATAATAAACAAAACTATATTACATAAAGCAAGTTAGAAAACAAGATCATGGGAGTGTGTGAGAGTAAGAAGTAAGTATGAGTAAGTGTGTGTGTGTGTGTGTGCGCGTGTGTGTGAGAGTGAGAGTGAGAGTGAGAGTGAGAGTGAGTGTGTGTGTAAATACATGTGTACAAGTTAATATACAATACACTGATTACAATACACAAGTTACAATACACTGTTACAATATAATAATCAGATGTTCTTTCAAACCTTTTTTGTACGTTTTTGAAGAAGACTTTTTTGCCAGCCAGCTACAAACCAAGCAAACTATGTTCAACACAATTACTGATATGATTGTTGGAGGTCGATAAAGACATTGACCTGACCCCTCAATCATTTTCTTTTGAATCAAAGAGTTTGTACAAAGTGCATTTGCCACTACACAAGTGCTTCTGTGGAAGATAAGACTCCCTTCCCCCATCTCTTTGATCTCCCTCACCCATCTTTCATTCCTACCCCCCCCATCCCTCATTCTTAACCCCAACAAACCCTCCCCCACCGTTCCATATGTTCCCAAAATGTCACGACACCCCTATGCGTAGTTTGTTCCTGTGGCCCCCACCCCTTCCAGTTTTGTATAAAGATGTTTCAAGATCCAGTGGGGGGTCTCTCTTCCCTGGTGTCCTAGCTAAACACCTCTTTGAGAGTCATCCAGCATGACTCTTACTATTTTTGTATGGATACTTTGATTGAGTTAATAAATCGTATTAACAGGTCTCTTTTGACTGACACCAAATGATTAGCTTTGGCTATTTTCCACCACACATCTAACACCAGTTCTGTATCTATTTGCAACCAAAGTTTAAAATAATATACGCTTTTTTGTAGAGTACAACCCACAACCAACCAAGCCAGGTCCAGATCTTTAGAAACAGAGTCGCACAAGGTCTCACGACCACCGGTCACTGTATAACAACAGTGTTGAAATCCATACACGAGACGGAAGGAGTAAAGTGAGCCAACGATTGATGAGAGAATATACTACTCTTGCGATTATTCTCAATTGTCTTTCGCTGGCAGGCTGCGTCTCCCCTGTGGGTTTGCCGGGAGGCTGGATGCGGACGTGCGGGCAGGCTGTTGGAAACACCTCCCCGTCTCACTCCCACTGGGGGCGGCTCCATCATCAATGACCTCAATCTATGCACCTCATCGCCGAATCACCAGCAGTGTTCCCCTCACTAGGAGAGAGAGAGGAATGGTCACATTTTTTATTGGAATTGTTAATTAATTTTTTTTATCCACCTTTTCTCCTTCTTTTTCTGTTTTTCCCCCATCCCAATTTAGTCGTGCCAATTACCCCCTCCCCTGTCTTGATCGTTGCTTGCATGTGCCCCCCACTTGTCGGCCATAGGGAGGGTTGGAGAATCTATCGCATGTCCCATCCGATAGATGCGGAGTCAGCCAGCCACTTCTTTTCACCTGCCAGCGCGGACTCTCATTGGCGAGGTGTAACGTGTGGTAGGCTCACAATACCCTCGACATCTCCTGTCCTTGCTGTGCAGGCGCCCTGACCGACCTGTAGGAGTCACTGTTTACAACGACCAGATTACCGCCCATCGACTCCCCTCCCGCTGACTCTGCCAATTGAGTCAGTATGACGGCCGGCCCAAGCCGGAGGCAACGCTGACAGCCGGATTCAATACCGGTGTCTCACGCATTGGTGACGAGCGCTTAGACCGCTGAAAATAGACGAACACATTCTATTTTCTTAAATATGTGTAAACTAGACAGACATTTCCCCTGCTCATTATTGTGCACACATACAGTATGTACTTGTTACACACCCCAGTAAGGGGACGCAACACAAGGCCACAGACAGAGTAGGTGAGGGTGCAGTGACACAAAACCACAGAAACAATTAGCAAAATAATAGTATTTATCTCACAAACAAAACTCAGCAACACAGAGCAAGGAGGACGTCCTAGTGGCACCAAATAAAATACACAAAGGAAATGAAAACCCACCCTCCCCTTTACAGCGCTGAACGCCCAAAAGTACAGGTGGTGGTGCTCACTCTAAAACTGGTGTTTTTAACATCAGGTCACCTACGTGATGCAAAAATGTAGACCCAGGGTATCTTCCTGTCCTCAATGGCCCGAAGGTGAGGGCCGGAGGGACGCCTCCCCCTTCCGCTCCCGTAGCCCCTCATGCCTTCGGGCTAAAACCGTTCTGTCCGTACTGGGGTGTTTTAGTATACTCCAAGCGAGGGCGTATAATAATGTCCTCCCGCCTGCAATGGAAGGCAAAGTCAGTAATAGCAAAGTCCCCCCGTTCACGGGTTCGTCACTATGCACAATTTATATATTCTCCATATGATAAAACAGAGAGAGAGAGGTAGTTCACAGACGGTGGAGCGTCCAAAATACTGGGCTCAAATCTTCTACAGTTTTACTGGCTTACTGCATGCCGTTCTGATAATTTTCAGCTCCACGCTGTTAATATTATTCATAATTCCAATGCAGTCACTGTTCTTCTATTTCTTCATTGACCGCTCGGGAAACAGTTCGCTTGTCAGGCGCGTATTCTGATATCTTGTATCCATTTACTCAAAGCGTGCAGTGCTGCGACAATGTCTCTCCTGTCTGAGGCTCCACCCGTTCCACAGCGGGGGGGACACCGCAGTCGGCAACAGGAAAATGTTCCACTGGAGAAAAGCACAAAACAAAAAGAGCTGCGTGTCCTCGTACTCCTGCAGCTCCGCGTCCTCTGGTGTCGTCCTCTCGACTCCGGTTTCCTTCTGCTACTGTCCACCATTGATCCTCCTTTCAACAGCGCCAGTACTTCCGGGCACCGCCCCGCCCCGCCACGCCAGCCAGCCAATCCACTTCTTACTCCCTCCAACGACACTCCCCAGCTGCGTAAGAAAGAGGGAACACATGTGTAGACTGCATGACGTTAAGTAGGCTACCCCCCCCTGGTGGTCCTGCACTCGCCTGCTGTCGCTGTCTTCTGCACAAAATCACCATCCTCCCAGGATGGCTCTCCACTCTCCCACCGGGACATCCAGGACTCCGTCTAGACAAGAAAGAAGGGACAGCATGGTGCAGTACAGTGACGGTGATTCGAATACCCATCATAGGCCGATATACACTTGCCTGTTATATCAGCCAGGTAAGCCTTTAGGTCCTCCTCCAGACCATCCCGGGGCACGTCCTCCTCTTGGGATCCCGCAGGTACATCCACACCCCCATACAGACACCCACATACCCCCACCCACGACAACAACACAATAACGACAACTGTAAAGTACAAACGATATACAGTGCAGGGAGAGGCATAAAAGCCCAGATGGCTTATAAGAAACCTCCACCTATAATAATAATAAACAAAACTATATTACATAAAGCAAGTTAGAAAACAAGATCATGGGAGTGTGTGAGAGTAAGAAGTAAGTATGAGTAAGTGTGTGTGTGTGTGTGTCCCCAATGTTTGCCGGGAGGCTGGATGCGGACGTGCGGGCAGGCTGTTGGAAACACCTCCCCGTCTCACTCCCACTGGGGGCGGCTCCATCATCAATGACCTCAATCTATGCACCTCATCGCCGAATCACCAGCAGTGTTCCCCTCACTAGGAGAGAGAGAGGAATGGTCACCTTTTTTATTGGAATTGTTATTGCTTGATTTGTGTGCATAAAACTGTCTTAACAAGCAATTTGACTCGAAACTAATTAAACTCTAAAGTAATTTAAATCCTATTGGAAGTGAACAACTCCTTCCAGAAGTACACTGTTGCTATCAACATCATAAATGTGAGTTATTTTATAGTTGAAAATGTCAGTGCATTTAAGTAAATGAACACTTTGTGACAGTGTGGTGATGCAAGTTAATTAATTTTTTTTATCCACCTTTTCTCCTTCTTTTTCTGTTTTTCCCCCATCCCAATTTAGTCGTGCCAATTACCCCCTCCCCTGTCTTGATCGTTGCTTGCATGTGCCCCCCACTTGTCGGCCATAGGGAGGGTTGGAGAATCTATCGCATGTCCCATCCGATAGATGCGGAGTCAGTCAGCCACTTCTTTTCACCTGCCAGCGCGGACTCTCATTGGCGAGGTGTAACGTGTGGTAGGCTCACAATACCCTCGACATCTCCTGTCCTTGCTGTGCAGGCGCCCTGACCGACCTGTAGGAGTCACTGTTTACAACGACCAGATTACCGCCCATCGACTCCCCTCCCGCTGACTCTGCCAATTGAGTCAGTATGACGGCCGGCCCAAGCCGGAGGCAACGCTGACAGCCGGATTCGATACCGGTGTCTCACGCATTGGTGACGAGCGCTTAGACCGCTGAAAATAGACGAACACATTCTATTTTCTTAAATATGTGTAAGCTAGACAGACATTTCCCCTGCTCATTATTGTGCACACATACAGTATGTACTTGTTACACACCCCAGTAAGGGGACGCAACACAAGGCCACAGACAGAGTAGGTGAGGGTGCAGTGACACAAAACCACAGAAACAATTAGCAAAATAATAGTATTTATCTCACAAACAAAACTCAGCAACACAGAGCAAGGAGGACGTCCTAGTGGCACCAAATAAAATACACAAAGGAAATGAAAACCCACCCTCCCCTTTACAGCGCTGAACGCCCAAAAGTACAGGTGGTGGTGCTCACTCTAAAACTGGTGTTTTTAACATCAGGTCACCTACGTGATGCAAAAATGTAGACCCAGGGTATCTTCCTGTCCTCAATGTCCCTGTGTGCGAAACAAAAGATTAATATACAGAAGAAAAGGAATCACCATAGGCTGGGTGAACAAGGGAACAAATGTACACAGGTTTAGGGTTAACAGAAATGTACACAAAAGATAAACACCAAAAGATGATTCCACTAAATAACAATCAGAGCTCTGCCACCAGCTATACACCAAAGGTCCTACTCAAAAGGCCACAGCTCTACAATTAAAATAATGCTCTAAAAGCCACAGTTCTACAATAATGCTTGACACAAAAAGATACTTCCTAAACTAACAGCGCAAAGTACCAGAGCCTTCACCAGCTCTACCAAAACGTACCCTAAGAGCATCAGCTCTATTACCAGAAGACACAAAGAGAGTTACCACCAAAGACACCAAGACCTCCCACAACAATGAACCAGAGAGCTAACTAACACTGCACATGGTCTTCTAATCTAGTATATATGGAGGGGTGTAGAGCTTGATTTCAGATCAGCAACAGCTGCCGTTGCACGGCTGCTGTTGCTGGAGTGAGATCCTGATTGCAACCAGCTGACTGCTGGAACTGGGAGACATCTGAGAATGGGGATATGTAGACACAAGAGGTAGACAAAAGACAACAACAAACAAAACATGCCTATATATATATATATATATATATATATATATATATATATATATATATATATATATACATAAGGACAGGGTCCGTAACAGTACTGTACTGTATATACTTAGGCATTGAGAGCCCTTCTGGTGCTTTTACATTACATGGTACCGTCTCTACTCTACTTGCTTTTGGTACCAGGTACAGCATTTTGTTTACCACTGCAGATAGTACCCCCATCGATTGGCATGGGGCTTGCAGGGATGACCGTCACTGATTGGTCCAACACACACAGCTCAGCTGCTTGTGTGTCCGTGTACTGCTTCAGACTCATTCATAAAACAAGGAGGTACCTCCAGTATCTATTTAGGACCAGTTTAGGGTGAGGGGAGGACAGTTTGATGAAGTTAGAGGTAAAGTTAGGCTTTGTTGTCGCCTTACTGACTCGTTTTAAAACCGAGCTGAGAGAGAGAGAGCAGCGTGGCGGTGGTCGAGCAAGGAGAGGGAGCAACGGTAGAGAGGGCAAAGCAGGAATGAGAGAAATAATTATTTTCTGACTGTTAAATATATAACCATCAAACATTCAATAGATGTTTTGGAGAGAGTGGGGTAAGATGAGACACTATAATTTTGTATTTGTACTTATGTTGTCCTCAAGGCCAGGAAGTAATTGACAGAAGTATGTAATGAAAACATCTCCCATTATGTCAGGGTGTTTCTTATTAACTGAAATCATCAGAATGTATCAATGATGAAAACACAACTTTTCAAAAGAAAATAATTATTCTGTGGCTCAACTGGCCCCAGGTTAGCGGTAAATTGATCCGACTGAATCGGAATTGAACCTCTTTCTATTTAAACAACATAAAACCAACAAAATAAGTTTAATATTCAGAATCATTTAATGTTTTATTTTAAAGACAAGCAGTTTCGGTTTTGAACTTGTGAGAACAAGTCACCTGTTAGACATGTGACGTGTGTCTGTTGCAAAAGCAGCCATTATGCAGCTTTTTGGGAAAATTTTGTCCTTTCACAAGCATTATATTATACTATACTCTTCTCTTGGGGGAACAACAGACACGAGTTATACCAGGGGCGGACTGGCAACCAAAAGCAGCCCGGGAATTTGCGGTCAAGCTAATTTGTCCGAAATAACATATCAAGATAATCAATCAATCAATCAATCAATCAACAAATCATCAAATAACAAAAGACAATCCCAGTGGTGGCTGGTGATACTTATAGTAGGGGGGGGGGGGGGGGGTGAAGGGGGGGGGGGTCCTGATTTGTCAAATCAGTTGTGCAATAGT
This sequence comes from Notolepis coatsorum, assembly GCF_963971535.1. Taxonomy (NCBI): domain Eukaryota; kingdom Metazoa; phylum Chordata; class Actinopteri; order Aulopiformes; family Paralepididae; genus Notolepis; species Notolepis coatsorum. The sequence goes on along the minus strand of NC_140167.1, from coordinate 192,590,707 downwards.
ACATTTTGGTGAGTTGTTTCTATACAATTCACTTATGACATTTAGGTAACATTAATGAACAAAGTAGACAGTATGCAAGTAGTAAACCTATATATATTTTTTATTCCAGTAGATCATAATGATCATGATCATACTACGGAGCGCTCACTGCATTGGAGAGAGAGACAGGTAGAGAGAGGGAGAGAGGAGACTCAGCGCGAGTCTCGGAGCGTACTGTGCGTGTCAGAGCGTCAGCGAAACCACAAGGTATGAATATTTAAGTAGGTACAGTACAACTATCACCATTGCCATCAATCAATATATGATCACAGTCAATGCAGCCAGGTTTCCAATAGCGCCAATTGCATATGTTTGTTTTTGATAATGCTTTATTAGATCTACAACCCATTGCAATATGGGACTGTTATGCTATAAAGTGTTACAAAAGAAAGTGTTACAAAATGGCGGAATAAATTCAAAAACTGGAGTCCACATATCATATTGCATGTAACAACAAACGTTACATGACAGTTACAATGTAACTCCTCTCGGTTCTACAAATAATGCAGACGTTCAGATTGAGCTCAAGTGCATTTACTGGGCAACAACCTCTTCAAATCACAGAACAGACTGCCTTACAAAATGCTTTAAACAAACGTATTGTTACCAAAAAAGCATTACAATAACAGCGTTGTGATCGTACAGTACACTGTAAATAATGTGACTAGTGTTTACTTAAAAAAATTAAGGCAACAAAGGGACACGTCATATAATTGAATAGATTTTAATCACATAAATTTGATTAAAATTGATTGAATAAGTGAACTAAATTTAAACCAAAAAATTAAGTGCATGTTAATAATAATAACAGTTAAAATGTGTTGGATTTAGTAATAACATGCCAAATCATGAGTTAATATAGCCCAACATTTTAAGTAAATTTTAATCAATTTCCCTTGTGAAATTGAGTTGTACTTGCAAAAGAAATGTGGCTATATTAACTCATGATTTGGCATGTTATTACTAAATCCAACACATTTGAACTGTTATTATTAATAACATGCACTTAAGTTTTTGGTTTAAATTTAGTTCACTTATTCAATCAATTTTAATCAAACGTATGTGATTAAAATCTATTCAATTATATGACGTGTCCCTTTGTTGCCTTAATTTTTTTAAGTAAATCTATTCAATTATATGAAGTTTCCCTTAGTTAACTTAATTTTTTTAAGTAAACACTACACATTATTTACAACACATGGCAATTCTTATTTACCTGCTCTAATGAATAATGCAAATGTGTTTTAATTGGCATTATAGGACTTCAATAACACTGAATGTCACTGTTCCCAATTTTTTTTAATTTCTAAACCCAATATCATGTCTTCTTGCGGTGCTTGGTTTACTTGAATTCAATACCAGGTAAACATGTATTTATGCAAAATCAAAACATTTTATTGCAAGTTTATTGCCAGTTTAAACATAAAAATTAAGCACAACATAACCCCACACCCCCCACTTGACCTTGCCTCCCCTCACCCCCACCCTTGACCTTTCTTAAGCCAGTAGCTTATTCTTGAGGTTGGTCACTTTTGGAGACAGCCTTGTCCAATCCAGCTCCAGGAAGAGTTTCTGGAAGACTTCGAATGTGTACCTGAGACCAAAGAGAGGAAGAAAACCAATGTCAGGTGCTTAAAATGAAATGGACAACAGTCTCACAACATTGTAAATGCCCCAACACTTGACCTTGCCTCACCCCACAAGGTAAAGTGTACACAAGGTGCACATTATAAATGAACTGTTCTGTGCCAATATTCAAAACCATGAAGCCTCTCCGCTCAAATAAGTATGGCTATTTGGACAAATCTGAGATGAAACAACTACTTACAGTAACCGGATCACTGAAACTCACATTTAACCAAAACAAGGAAACAATGTTATTTTTGACAGTGACTTTTCCCATTCACTCTGCAAGGGTCACCTTTCTTAAGCCAGTAGCTTATTCTTGAGGTTGGTAACTTTTGGAGACAGCCTTGTCCAATCCAGCTCCAGGAAGAGTTTCTGGAAGACTTCGAATGTGTACCTGAGACCAAAGAGAGGAAGAAAACCAATGTCAGGTGCTTAAAATGAAATGGACAACAGTCTCACAACATTGTACGTATATATTTATTGATAAAGGATTTGCACTACAACTCGTACACCTACTGTGAATTGTACCTAAATTGCACCTCGTCGCATTTCTGCCTTGCACTATATAGTATTGTATATTAGTACACTGCACAGTATTGTATATTGTATGGTAACTACGTCTATTCTGCATCAAACATTGTACATATGTCTAAACTGAACACTGTGACCTAATTTTTTTACTTCTAATTTTACTATGTTATTTTATTTCATACTTATCTTGTCTTGCACAGTCTCTGGAGCGTAACAGTAAGAAGCATTTTGTATAAAAGTATTCTGTACTTCTGTATGACAAATATTAAAGAAACTTGAAACTTGAAACTTGTAAATGCCCCAACACTTGACCTTGCCTCACCCCACAAGGTAAAGTGTACACAAGGTGCACATTATAAATGAACTGTTCTGTGCCAATATTCAAAACCATGAAGCCTCTCCGCTCAAATGAGTATGGCTATTTGGACAAATCTGAGATGAAACAACTACTTACAGTAACCGGATCACTGAAACTCACATTTAACCAAAACTTGAAGGAAACAATGTTATTTTTGACAGTGACTTTTCCCTTTCACTCTGCAAGGGTCACCTTTCTTAAGCCAGTAGCTTATTCTTGAGGTTGGTAACTTTTGGAGACAGACTTGTCCAATCCAGCTCCAGGAAGAGTTTCTGGAAGACTTTGAATGTGTACCTGAGACCAAAGAGAGGAAGAAAACCAATGTCAGGTGCTTAAAATGAAATGGACAACAGTCTCACAACATTGTAAATGCCCCAACACTTGACCTTGCCTCACCCCACAAGGTAAAGTGTACACAAGGTGCACATTATAAATGAACTGTTCTGTGCCAATATTCAAAACCATGAAGCCTCTCCGCTCAAATGAGTATGGCTATTTGGACAAATCTGAGATGAAACAACTACTTACAGTAACCGGATCACTGAAACTCACATTTAACCAAAACGTGAAGGAAACAATGTTATTTTTGACAGTGACTTTTCCCTTTCACTCTGCAAGGGTCACCTTTCTTAAGCCAGTAGCTTATTCTTGAGGTTGGTAACTTTTGGAGACAGACTTGTCCAATCCAGCTCCAGGAAGAGTTTCTGGAAGACTTCAAATGTGTACCTGAGACCAAAGAGAGGAAGAAAACCAATGTCAGGTGCTTAAAATGAAATGGACAACAGTCTCACAACATTGTAAATGCCCCAACACTTGACCTTGCCTCACCCCACAAGGTAAAGTGTACACAAGGTGCACATTATAAATGAACTGTTCTGTGCCAATATTCGAAACCATGAAGCCTCTCCGCTCAAATAAGTATGGCTATTTGGACAAATCTGAGATGAAACAACTACTTACAGTAACCGGATCACTGAAACTCACATTTAACCAAAACAAGGAAACAATGTTATTTTTGACAGTGACTTTTCCCATTCACTCTGCAAGGGTCACCTTTCTTAAGCCAGTAGCTTATTCTTGAGGTTGGTCACTTTTGGAGACAGCCTTGTCCAATCCAGCTCCAGGAAGAGTTTCTGGAAGACTTCGAATGTGTACCTGAGACCAAAGAGAGGAAGAAAACCAATGTCAGGTGCTTAAAATGAAATGGACAACAGTCTCACAACATTGTAAATGCCCCAACACTTGACCTTGCCTCACCCCACAAGGTAAAGTGTACACAAGGTGCACATTATAAATGAACTGTTCTGTGCCAATATTCAAAACCATGAAGCCTCTCCGCTCAAATAAGTATGGCTATTTGGACAAATCTGAGATGAAACAACTACTTACAGTAACCGGATCACTGAAACTCACATTTAACCAAAACAAGGAAACAATGTTATTTTTGACAGTGACTTTTCCCATTCACTCTGCAAGGGTCACCTTTCTTAAGCCAGTAGCTTATTCTTGAGGTTGGTAACTTTTGGAGACAGCCTTGTCCAATCCAGCTCCAGGAAGGGTTTCTGGAAGACTTCGAATGTGTACCTGAGACCAAAGAGAGGAAGAAAACCAATGTCAGGTGCTTAAAATGAAATGGACAACAGTCTCACAACATTGTACGTATATATTTATTGATAAAGGATTTGCACTACAACTCGTACACCTACTGTGAATTGTACCTAAATTGCACCTCGTCGCATTTCTGCCTTGCACTATATAGTATTGTATATTAGTACACTGCACAGTATTGTATATTGTATGGTAACTACGTCTATTCTGCATCAAACATTGTACATATGTCTAAACTGAACACTGTGACCTAATTTTTTTACTTCTAATTTTACTATGTTATTTTATTTCATACTTATCTTGTCTTGCACAGTCTCTGGAGCGTAACAGTAAGAAGCATTTTGTATAAAAGTATTCTGTACTTCTGTATGACAAATATTAAAGAAACTTGAAACTTGAAACTTGTAAATGCCCCAACACTTGACCTTGCCTCACCCCACAAGGTAAAGTGTACACAAGGTGCACATTATAAATGAACTGTTCTGTGCCAATATTCAAAACCATGAAGCCTCTCCGCTCAAATGAGTATGTCTATTTGGACAAATCTGAGATGAAACAACTACTTACAGTAACCGGATCACTGAAACTCACATTTAACCAAAACTTGAAGGAAACAATGTTATTTTTGACAGTGACTTTTCCCTTTCACTCTGCAAGGGTCACCTTTCTTAAGCCAGTAGCTTATTCTTGAGGTTGGTAACTTTTGGAGACAGACTTGTCCAATCCAGCTCCAGGAAGAGTTTCTGGAAGACTTCAAATGTGTACCTGAGACCAAAGAGAGGAAGAAAACCAATGTCAGGTGCTTAAAATGAAATGGACAACAGTCTCACAACATTGTAAATGCCCCAACACTTGACCTTGCCTCACCCCACAAGGTAAAGTGTACACAAGGTGCACATTATAAATGAACTGTTCTGTGCCAATATTCAAAACCATGAAGCCTCTCCGCTCAAATAAGTATGGCTATTTGGACAAATCTGAGATGAAACAACTACTTACAGTAACCGGATCACTGAAACTCACATTTAACCAAAACAAGGAAACAATGTTATTTTTGACAGTGACTTTTCCCATTCACTCTGCAAGGGTCACCTTTCTTAAGCCAGTAGCTTATTCTTGAGGTTGGTAACTTTTGGAGACAGCCTTGTCCAATCCAGCTCCAGGAAGAGTTTCTGGAAGACTTCGAATGTGTACCTGAGACCAAAGAGAGGAAGAAAACCAATGTCAGGTGCTTAAAATGAAATGGACAACAGTCTCACAACATTGTAAATGCCCCAACACTTGACCTTGCCTCACCCCACAAGGTAAAGTGTGCACAAGGTGCACATTATAAATGAACTGTTCTGTGCCAATATTCAAAACCATGAAGCCTGTCCACTCAAATAAGTATGGCTATTTGGACAAATCTGAGATGAAACAACTACTTACAGTAACCGGATCACTGAAACTCACATTTAACCAAAACTTGAAGGAAACAATGTTATTTTTGACAGTGACTTTTCCCATTCACTCTGCAAGGGTCACCTTTCTTAAGCCAGTAGCTTATTCTTGAGGTTGGTAACTTTTGGAGACAGACTTGTCCAATCCAGCTCCAGGAAGAGTTTCTGGAAGACTTCAAATGTGTACCTGAGACCAAAGAGAGGAAGAAAACCAATGTCAGGTGCTTAAAATGAAATGGACAACAGTCTCACAACATTGTAAATGCCCCAACACTTGACCTTGCCTCACCCCACAAGGTAAAGTGTACACAAGGTGCACATTATAAATGAACTGTTCTGTGCCAATATTCGAAACCATGAAGCCTCTCCGCTCAAATAAGTATGGCTATTTGGACAAATCTGAGATGAAACAACTACTTACAGTAACCGGATCACTGAAACTCACATTTAACCAAAACAAGGAAACAATGTTATTTTTGACAGTGACTTTTCCCATTCACTCTGCAAGGGTCACCTTTCTTAAGCCAGTAGCTTATTCTTGAGGTTGGTAACTTTTGGAGACAGCCTTGTCCAATCCAGCTCCAGGAAGAGTTTCTGGAAGACTTCGAATGTGTACCTGAGACCAAAGAGAGGAAGAAAACCAATGTCAGGTGCTTAAAATGAAATGGACAACAGTCTCACAACATTGTAAATGCCCCAACACTTGACCTTGCCTCACCCCACAAGGTAAAGTGTACACAAGGTGCACATTATAAATGAACTGTTCTGTGCCAATATTCAAAACCATGAAGCCTGTCCACTCAAATAAGTATGGCTATTTGGACAAATCTGAGATGAAACAACTACTTACAGTAACCGGATCACTGAAACTCACATTTAACCAAAACTTGAAGGAAACAATGTTATTTTTGACAGTGACTTTTCCCATTCACTCTGCAAGGGTCACCTTTCTTAAGCCAGTAGCTTATTCTTGAGGTTGGTAACTTTTGGAGACAGACTTGTCCAATCCAGCTCCAGGAAGAGTTTCTGGAAGACTTCAAATGTGTACCTGAGACCAAAGAGAGGAAGAAAACCAATGTCAGGTGCTTAAAATGAAATGGACAACAGTCTCACAACATTGTAAATGCCCCAACACTTGACCTTGCCTCACCCCACAAGGTAAAGTGTACACAAGGTGCACATTATAAATGAACTGTTCTGTGCCAATATTCGAAACCATGAAGCCTCTCCGCTCAAATAAGTATGGCTATTTGGACAAATCTGAGATGAAACAACTACTTACAGTAACCGGATCACTGAAACTCACATTTAACCAAAACAAGGAAACAATGTTATTTTTGACAGTGACTTTTCCCATTCACTCTGCAAGGGTCACCTTTATTAAGCCAGTAGCTTATTCTTGAGGTTGGTCACTTTTGGAGACAGCCTTGTCCAATCCAGCTCCAGGAAGAGTTTCTGGAAGACTTCGAATGTGTACCTGAGACCAAAGAGAGGAAGAAAACCAATGTCAGGTGCTTAAAATGAAATGGACAACAGTCTCACAACATTGTAAATGCCCCAACACTTGACCTTGCCTCACCCCACAAGGTAAAGTGTACACAAGGTGCACATTATAAATGAACTGTTCTGTGCCAATATTCAAAACCATGAAGCCTCTCCGCTCAAATAAGTATGGCTATTTGGACAAATCTGAGATGAAACAACTACTTACAGTAACCGGATCACTGAAACTCACATTTAAACAAAACAAGGAAACAATGTTATTTTTGACAGTGACTTTTCCCATTCACTCTGCAAGGGTCACCTTTCTTAAGCCAGTAGCTTATTCTTGAGGTTGGTAACTTTTGGAGACAGCCTTGTCCAATCCAGCTCCAGGAAGAGTTTCTGGAAGACTTCGAATGTGTACCTGAGACCAAAGAGAGGAAGAAAACCAATATCAGGTGCTTAAAATGAAATGGACAACAGTCTCACAACATTGTACGTATATATTTATTGATAAAGGATTTGCACTACAACTCATACACCTACTGTGAATTGTACCTAAATTGCACCTCGTCGCATTTCTGCCTTGCACTATATAGTATTGTATATTAGTACACTGCACAGTATTGTATATTGTATGGTAACTACGTCTATTCTGCATCAAACATTGTACATATGTCTAAACTGAACACTGTGACCTAATTTTTTTACTTCTAATTTTACTATGTTATTTTATTTCATACTTATCTTGTCTTGCACAGTCTCTGGAGCGTAACAGTAAGAAGCATTTTGTATAAAAGTATTCTGTACTTCTGTATGACAAATATTAAAGAAACTTGAAACTTGAAACTTGTAAATGCCCCAACACTTGACCTTGCCTCACCCCACAAGGTAAAGTGTACACAAGGTGCACATTATAAATGAACTGTTCTGTGCCAATATTCAAAACCATGAAGCCTCTCCGCTCAAATGACTATGGCTATTTGGACAAATCTGAGATGAAACAACTACTTACAGTAACCGGATCACTGAAACTCACATTTAACCAAAACTTGAAGGAAACAATGTTATTTTTGACAGTGACTTTTCCCTTTCACTCTGCAAGGGTCACCTTTCTTAAGCCAGTAGCTTATTCTTGAGGTTGGTAACTTTTGGAGACAGACTTGTCCAATCCAGCTCCAGGAAGAGTTTCTGGAAGACTTTGAATGTGTACCTGAGACCAAAGAGAGGAAGAAAACCAATGTCAGGTGCTTAAAATGAAATGGACAACAGTCTCACAACATTGTAAATGCCCCAACACTTGACCTTGCCTCACCCCACAAGGTAAAGTGTACACAAGGTGCACATTATAAATGAACTGTTCTGTGCCAATATTCAAAACCATGAAGCCTCTCCGCTCAAATGAGTATGGCTATTTGGACAAATCTGAGATGAAACAACTACTTACAGTAACCGGATCACTGAAACTCACATTTAACCAAAACGTGAAGGAAACAATGTTATTTTTGACAGTGACTTTTCCCTTTCACTCTGCAAGGGTCACCTTTCTTAAGCCAGTAGCTTATTCTTGAGGTTGGTAACTTTTGGAGACAGACTTGTCCAATCCAGCTCCAGGAAGAGTTTCTGGAAGACTTCAAATGTGTACCTGAGACCAAAGAGAGGAAGAAAACCAATGTCAGGTGCTTAAAATGAAATGGACAACAGTCTCACAACATTGTAAATGCCCCAACACTTGACCTTGCCTCACCCCACAAGGTAAAGTGTACACAAGGTGCACATTATAAATGAACTGTTCTGTGCCAATATTCGAAACCATGAAGCCTCTCCGCTCAAATAAGTATGGCTATTTGGACAAATCTGAGATGAAACAACTACTTACAGTAACCGGATCACTGAAACTCACATTTAACCAAAACAAGGAAACAATGTTATTTTTGACAGTGACTTTTCCCATTCACTCTGCAAGGGTCACCTTTCTTAAGCCAGTAGCTTATTCTTGAGGTTGGTCACTTTTGGAGACAGCCTTGTCCAATCCAGCTCCAGGAAGAGTTTCTGGAAGACTTCGAATGTGTACCTGAGACCAAAGAGAGGAAGAAAACCAATGTCAGGTGCTTAAAATGAAATGGACAACAGTCTCACAACATTGTAAATGCCCCAACACTTGACCTTGCCTCACCCCACAAGGTAACGTGTACACAAGGTGCACATTATAAATGAACTGTTCTGTGCCAATATTCAAAACCATGAAGCCTCTCCGCTCAAATAAGTATGGCTATTTGGACAAATCTGAGATGAAACAACTACTTACAGTAACCGGATCACTGAAACTCACATTTAACCAAAACAAGGAAACAATGTTATTTTTGACAGTGACTTTTCCCATTCACTCTGCAAGGGTCACCTTTCTTAAGCCAGTAGCTTATTCTTGAGGTTGGTAACTTTTGGAGACAGCCTTGTCCAATCCAGCTCCAGGAAGAGTTTCTGGAAGACTTCGAATGTGTACCTGAGACCAAAGAGAGGAAGAAAACCAATGTCAGGTGCTTAAAATGAAATGGACAACAGTCTCACAACATTGTACGTATATATTTATTGATAAAGGATTTGCACTACAACTCGTACACCTACTGTGAATTGTACCTAAATTGCACCTCGTCGCATTTCTGCCTTGCACTATATAGTATTGTATATTAGTACACTGCACAGTATTGTATATTGTATGGTAACTACGTCTATTCTGCATCAAACATTGTACATATGTCTAAACTGAACACTGTGACCTAATTTTTTTACTTCTAATTTTACTATGTTATTTTATTTCATACTTATCTTGTCTTGCACAGTCTCTGGAGCGTAACAGTAAGAAGCATTTTGTATAAAAGTATTCTGTACTTCTGTATGACAAATATTAAAGAAACTTGAAACTTGTAAATGCCCCAACACTTGACCTTGCCTCACCCCACAAGGTAAAGTGTACACAAGGTGCACATTATAAATGAACTGTTCTGTGCCAATATTCAAAACCATGAAGCCTCTCCGCTCAAATGAGTATGGCTATTTGGACAAATCTGAGATGAAACAACTACTTACAGTAACCGGATCACTGAAACTCACATTTAACCAAAACTTGAAGGAAACAATGTTATTTTTGACAGTGACTTTTCCCTTTCACTCTGCAAGGGTCACCTTTCTTAAGCCAGTAGCTTATTCTTGAGGTTGGTAACTTTTGGAGACAGACTTGTCCAATCCAGCTCCAGGAAGAGTTTCTGGAAGACTTCAAATGTGTACCTGAGACCAAAGAGAGGAAGAAAACCAATGTCAGGTGCTTAAAATGAAATGGACAACAGTCTCACAACATTGTAAATGCCCCAACACTTGACCTTGCCTCACCCCACAAGGTAAAGTGTACACAAGGTGCACATTATAAATGAACTGTTCTGTGCCAATATTCAAAACCATGAAGCCTCTCCGCTCAAATGAGTATGGCTATTTGGACAAATCTGAGATGAAACAACTACTTACAGTAACCGGATCACTGAAACTCACATTTAACCAAAACTTGAAGGAAACAATGTTATTTTTGACAGTGACTTTTCCCTTTCACTCTGCAAGGGTCACCTTTCTTAAGCCAGTAGCTTATTCTTGAGGTTGGTAACTTTTGGAGACAGACTTGTCCAATCCAGCTCCAGGAAGAGTTTCTGGAAGACTTCAAATGTGTACCTGAGACCAAAGAGAGGAAGAAAACCAATGTCAGGTGCTTAAAATGAAATGGACAACAGTCTCACAACATTGTAAATGCCCCAACACTTGACCTTGCCTCACCCCACAAGGTAAAGTGTACACAAGGTGCACATTATAAATGAACTGTTCTGTGCCAATATTCGAAACCATGAAGCCTCTCCGCTCAAATAAGTATGGCTATTTGGACAAATCTGAGATGAAACAACTACTTACAGTAACCGGATCACTGAAACTCACATTTAACCAAAACAAGGAAACAATGTTATTTTTGACAGTGACTTTTCCCATTCACTCTGCAAGGGTCACCTTTCTTAAGCCAGTAGCTTATTCTTGAGGTTGGTCACTTTTGGAGACAGCCTTGTCCAATCCAGCTCCAGGAAGAGTTTCTGGAAGACTTCGAATGTGTACCTGAGACCAAAGAGAGGAAGAAAACCAATGTCAGGTGCTTAAAATGAAATGGACAACAGTCTCACAACATTGTAAATGCCCCAACACTTGACCTTGCCTCACCCCACAAGGTAAAGTGTACACAAGGTGCACATTATAAATGAACTGTTCTGTGCCAATATTCAAAACCATGAAGCCTCTCCGCTCAAATAAGTATGGCTATTTGGACAAATATGAGATGAAACAACTACTTACAGTAACCGGATCACTGAAACTCACATTTAACCAAAACTTGAAGGAAACAATGTTATTTTTGACAGTGACTTTTCCCTTTCACTCTGCAAGGGTCACCTTTCTTAAGCCAGTAGCTTATTCTTGAGGTTGGTAACTTTTGGAGACAGACTTGTCCAATCCAGCTCCAGGAAGAGTTTCTGGAAGACTTTGAATGTGTACCTGAGACCAAAGAGAGGAAGAAAACCAATGTCAGGTGCTTAAAATGAAATGGACAACAGTCTCACAACATTGTAAATGCCCCAACACTTGACCTTGCCTCACCCCACAAGGTAAAGTGTACACAAGGTGCACATTATAAATGAACTGTTCTGTGCCAATATTCAAAACCATGAAGCCTCTCCGCTCAAATGAGTATGGCTATTTGGACAAATCTGAGATGAAACAACTACTTACAGTAACCGGATCACTGAAACTCACATTTAACCAAAACTTGAAGGAAACAATGTTATTTTTGACAGTGACTTTTCCCTTTCACTCTGCAAGGGTCACCTTTCTTAAGCCAGTAGCTTATTCTTGAGGTTGGTAACTTTTGGAGACAGACTTGTCCAATCCAGCTCCAGGAAGAGTTTCTGGAAGACTTCAAATGTGTACCTGAGACCAAAGAGAGGAAGAAAACCAATGTCAGGTGCTTAAAATGAAATGGACAACAGTCTCACAACATTGTAAATGCCCCAACACTTGACCTTGCCTCACCCCACAAGGTAAAGTGTACACAAGGTGCACATTATAAATGAACTGTTCTGTGCCAATATTCAAAACCATGAAGCCTCTCCGCTCAAATAAGTATGGCTATTTGGACAAATCTGAGATGAAACAACTACTTACAGTAACCGGATCACTGAAACTCACATTTAACCAAAACAAGGAAACAATGTTATTTTTGACAGTGACTTTTCCCATTCACTCTGCAAGGGTCACCTTTCTTAAGCCAGTAGCTTATTCTTGAGGTTGGTAACTTTTGGAGACAGCCTTGTCCAATCCAGCTCCAGGAAGAGTTTCTGGAAGACTTCGAATGTGTACCTGAGACCAAAGAGAGGAAGAAAACCAATGTCAGGTGCTTAAAATGAAATGGACAACAGTCTCACAACATTGTAAATGCCCCAACACTTGACCTTGCCTCACCCCACAAGGTAAAGTGTACACAAGGTGCACATTATAAATGAACTGTTCTGTGCCAATATTCAAAACCATGAAGCCTCTCCGCTCAAATGAGTATGGCTATTTGGACAAATCTGAGATGAAACAACTACTTACAGTAACCGGATCACTGAAACTCACATTTAACCAAAACTTGAAGGAAACAATGTTATTTTTGACAGTGACTTTTCCCTTTCACTCTGCAAGGGTCACCTTTCTTAAGCCAGTAGCTTATTCTTGAGGTTGGTAACTTTTGGAGACAGACTTGTCCAATCCAGCTCCAGGAAGAGTTTCTGGAAGACTTCAAATGTGTACCTGAGACCAAAGAGAGGAAGAAAACCAATGTCAGGTGCTTAAAATGAAATGGACAACAGTCTCACAACATTGTAAATGCCCCAACACTTGACCTTGCCTCACCCCACAAGGTAAAGTGTACACAAGGTGCACATTATAAATGAACTGTTCTGTGCCAATATTCAAAACCATGAAGCCTCTCCGCTCAAATGAGTATGGCTATTTGGACAAATCTGAGATGAAACAACTACTTACAGTAACCGGATCACTGAAACTCACATTTAACCAAAACTTGAAGGAAACAATGTTATTTTTGACAGTGACTTTTCCCTTTCACTCTGCAAGGGTCACCTTTCTTAAGCCAGTAGCTTATTCTTGAGGTTGGTAACTTTTGGAGACAGACTTGTCCAATCCAGCTCCAGGAAGAGTTTCTGGAAGACTTCAAATGTGTACCTGAGACCAAAGAGAGGAAGAAAACCAATGTCAGGTGCTTAAAATGAAATGGACAACAGTCTCACAACATTGTAAATGCCCCAACACTTGACCTTGCCTCACCCCACAAGGTAAAGTGTACACAAGGTGCACATTATAAATGAACTGTTCTGTGCCAATATTCAAAACCATGAAGCCTCTCCGCTCAAATAAGTATGGCTATTTGGACAAATCTGAGATGAAACAACTACTTACAGTAACCGGATCACTGAAACTCACATTTAACCAAAACAAGGAAACAATGTTATTTTTGACAGTGACTTTTCCCATTCACTCTGCAAGGGTCACCTTTCTTAAGCCAGTAGCTTATTCTTGAGGTTGGTAACTTTTGGAGACAGCCTTGTCCAATCCAGCTCCAGGAAGAGTTTCTGGAAGACTTCGAATGTGTACCTGAGACCAAAGAGAGGAAGAAAACCAATGTCAGGTGCTTAAAATGAAATGGACAACAGTCTCACAACATTGTAAATGCCCCAACACTTGACCTTGCCTCACCCCACAAGGTAAAGTGTACACAAGGTGCACATTATAAATGAACTGTTCTGTGCCAATATTCAAAACCATGAAGCCTGTCCACTCAAATAAGTATGGCTATTTGGACAAATCTGAGATGAAACAACTACTTACAGTAACCGGATCACTGAAACTCACATTTAACCAAAACTTGAAGGAAACAATGTTATTTTTGACAGTGACTTTTCCCATTCACTCTGCAAGGGTCACCTTTCTTAAGCCAGTAGCTTATTCTTGAGGTTGGTAACTTTTGGAGACAGACTTGTCCAATCCAGCTCCAGGAAGAGTTTCTGGAAGACTTCAAATGTGTACCTGAGACCAAAGAGAGGAAGAAAACCAATGTCAGGTGCTTAAAATGAAATGGACAACAGTCTCACAACATTGTAAATGCCCCAACACTTGACCTTGCCTCACCCCACAAGGTAAAGTGTACACAAGGTGCACATTATAAATGAACTGTTCTGTGCCAATATTCGAAACCATGAAGCCTCTCCGCTCAAATAAGTATGGCTATTTGGACAAATCTGAGATGAAACAACTACTTACAGTAACCGGATCACTGAAACTCACATTTAACCAAAACAAGGAAACAATGTTATTTTTGACAGTGACTTTTCCCATTCACTCTGCAAGGGTCACCTTTATTAAGCCAGTAGCTTATTCTTGAGGTTGGTCACTTTTGGAGACAGCCTTGTCCAATCCAGCTCCAGGAAGAGTTTCTGGAAGACTTCGAATGTGTACCTGAGACCAAAGAGAGGAAGAAAACCAATGTCAGGTGCTTAAAATGAAATGGACAACAGTCTCACAACATTGTAAATGCCCCAACACTTGACCTTGCCTCACCCCACAAGGTAAAGTGTACACAAGGTGCACATTATAAATGAACTGTTCTGTGCCAATATTCAAAACCATGAAGCCTCTCCGCTCAAATAAGTATGGCTATTTGGACAAATCTGAGATGAAACAACTACTTACAGTAACCGGATCACTGAAACTCACATTTAAACAAAACAAGGAAACAATGTTATTTTTGACAGTGACTTTTCCCATTCACTCTGCAAGGGTCACCTTTCTTAAGCCAGTAGCTTATTCTTGAGGTTGGTAACTTTTGGAGACAGCCTTGTCCAATCCAGCTCCAGGAAGAGTTTCTGGAAGACTTCGAATGTGTACCTGAGACCAAAGAGAGGAAGAAAACCAATATCAGGTGCTTAAAATGAAATGGACAACAGTCTCACAACATTGTACGTATATATTTATTGATAAAGGATTTGCACTACAACTCATACACCTACTGTGAATTGTACCTAAATTGCACCTCGTCGCATTTCTGCCTTGCACTATATAGTATTGTATATTAGTACACTGCACAGTATTGTATATTGTATGGTAACTACGTCTATTCTGCATCAAACATTGTACATATGTCTAAACTGAACACTGTGACCTAATTTTTTTACTTCTAATTTTACTATGTTATTTTATTTCATACTTATCTTGTCTTGCACAGTCTCTGGAGCGTAACAGTAAGAAGCATTTTGTATAAACGTATTCTGTACTTCTGTATGACAAATATTAAAGAAACTTGAAACTTGAAACTTGTAAATGCCCCAACACTTGACCTTGCCTCACCCCACAAGGTAAAGTGTACACAAGGTGCACATTATAAATGAACTGTTCTGTGCCAATATTCAAAACCATGAAGCCTCTCCGCTCAAATGAGTATGGCTATTTGGACAAATCTGAGATGAAACAACTACTTACAGTAACCGGATCACTGAAACTCACATTTAACCAAAACTTGAAGGAAACAATGTTATTTTTGACAGTGACTTTTCCCTTTCACTCTGCAAGGGTCACCTTTCTTAAGCCAGTAGCTTATTCTTGAGGTTGGTAACTTTTGGAGACAGACTTGTCCAATCCAGCTCCAGGAAGAGTTTCTGGAAGACTTCGAATGTGTACCTGAGACCAAAGAGAGGAAGAAAACCAATGTCAGGTGCTTAAAATGAAATGGACAACAGTCTCACAACATTGTAAATGCCCCAACACTTGACCTTGCCTCACCCCACAAGGTAAAGTGTACACAAGGTGCACATTATAAATGAACTGTTCTGTGCCAATATTCAAAACCATGAAGCCTCTCCGCTCAAATGAGTATGGCTATTTGGACAAATCTGAGATGAAACAACTACTTACAGTAACCGGATCACTGAAACTCACATTTAACCAAAACTTGAAGGAAACAATGTTATTTTTGACAGTGACTTTTCCCTTTCACTCTGCAAGGGTCACCTTTCTTAAGCCAGTAGCTTATTCTTGAGGTTGGTAACTTTTGGAGACAGACTTGTCCAATCCAGCTCCAGGAAGAGTTTCTGGAAGACTTCAAATGTGTACCTGAGACCAAAGAGAGGAAGAAAACCAATGTCAGGTGCTTAAAATTAAATGGACAACAGTCTCACAACATTGTAAATGCCCCAACACTTGACCTTGCCTCACCCCACAAGGTAAAGTGTACACAAGGTGCACATTATAAATGAACTGTTCTGTGCCAATATTCGAAACCATGAAGCCTCTCCGCTCAAATAAGTATGGCTATTTGGACAAATCTGAGATGAAACAACTACTTACAGTAACCGGATCACTGAAACTCACATTTAACCAAAACAAGGAAACAATGTTATTTTTGACAGTGACTTTTCCCATTCACTCTGCAAGGGTCACCTTTCTTAAGCCAGTAGCTTATTCTTGAGGTTGGTCACTTTTGGAGACAGCCTTGTCCAATCCAGCTCCAGGAAGAGTTTCTGGAAGACTTCGAATGTGTACCTGAGACCAAAGAGAGGAAGAAAACCAATGTCAGGTGCTTAAAATGAAATGGACAACAGTCTCACAACATTGTAAATGCCCCAACACTTGACCTTGCCTCACCCCACAAGGTAAAGTGTACACAAGGTGCACATTATAAATGAACTGTTCTGTGCCAATATTCAAAACCATGAAGCCTCTCCGCTCAAATAAGTATGGCTATTTGGACAAATCTGAGATGAAACAACTACTTACAGTAACCGGATCACTGAAACTCACATTTAACCAAAACTTGAAGGAAACAATGTTATTTTTGACAGTGACTTTTCCCTTTCACTCTGCAAGGGTCACCTTTCTTAAGCCAGTAGCTTATTCTTGAGGTTGGTAACTTTTGGAGACAGACTTGTCCAATCCAGCTCCAGGAAGAGTTTCTGGAAGACTTCGAATGTGTACCTGAGACCAAAGAGAGGAAGAAAACCAATGTCAGGTGCTTAAAATGAAATGGACAACAGTCTCACAACATTGTAAATGCCCCAACACTTGACCTTGCCTCACCCCACAAGGTAAAGTGTACACAAGGTGCACATTATAAATGAACTGTTCTGTGCCAATATTCAAAACCATGAAGCCTCTCCGCTCAAATGAGTATGGCTATTTGGACAAATCTGAGATGAAACAACTACTTACAGTAACCGGATCACTGAAACTCACATTTAACCAAAACTTGAAGGAAACAATGTTATTTTTGACAGTGACTTTTCCCTTTCACTCTGCAAGGGTCACCTTTCTTAAGCCAGTAGCTTATTCTTGAGGTTGGTAACTTTTGGAGACAGACTTGTCCAATCCAGCTCCAGGAAGAGTTTCTGGAAGACTTCAAATGTGTACCTGAGACCAAAGAGAGGAAGAAAACCAATGTCAGGTGCTTAAAATGAAATGGACAACAGTCTCACAACATTGTAAATGCCCCAACACTTGACCTTGCCTCACCCCACAAGGTAAAGTGTACACAAGGTGCACATTATAAATGAACTGTTCTGTGCCAATATTCGAAACCATGAAGCCTCTCCGCTCAAATAAGTATGGCTATTTGGACAAATCTGAGATGAAACAACTACTTACAGTAACCGGATCACTGAAACTCACATTTAACCAAGACAAGGAAACAATGTTATTTTTGACAGTGACTTTTCCCATTCACTCTGCAAGGGTCACCTTTCTTAAGCCAGTAGCTTATTCTTGAGGTTGGTCACTTTTGGAGACAGCCTTGTCCAATCCAGCTCCAGGAAGAGTTTCTGGAAGACTTCGAATGTGTACCTGAGACCAAAGAGAGGAAGAAAACCAATGTCAGGTGCTTAAAATGAAATGGACAACAGTCTCACAACATTGTAAATGCCCCAACACTTGACCTTGCCTCACCCCACAAGGTAAAGTGTACACAAGGTGCACATTATAAATGAACTGTTCTGTGCCAATATTCAAAACCATGAAGCCTCTCCGCTCAAATAAGTATGGCTATTTGGACAAATATGAGATGAAACAACTACTTACAGTAACCGGATCACTGAAACTCACATTTAACCAAAACTTGAAGGAAACAATGTTATTTTTGACAGTGACTTTTCCCTTTCACTCTGCAAGGGTCACCTTTCTTAAGCCAGTAGCTTATTCTTGAGGTTGGTAACTTTTGGAGACAGACTTGTCCAATCCAGCTCCAGGAAGAGTTTCTGGAAGACTTTGAATGTGTACCTGAGACCAAAGAGAGGAAGAAAACCAATGTCAGGTGCTTAAAATGAAATGGACAACAGTCTCACAACATTGTAAATGCCCCAACACTTGACCTTGCCTCACCCCACAAGGTAAAGTGTACACAAGGTGCACATTATAAATGAACTGTTCTGTGCCAATATTCAAAACCATGAAGCCTCTCCGCTCAAATGAGTATGGCTATTTGGACAAATCTGAGATGAAACAACTACTTACAGTAACCGGATCACTGAAACTCACATTTAACCAAAACTTGAAGGAAACAATGTTATTTTTGACAGTGACTTTTCCCTTTCACTCTGCAAGGGTCACCTTTCTTAAGCCAGTAGCTTATTCTTGAGGTTGGTAACTTTTGGAGACAGACTTGTCCAATCCAGCTCCAGGAAGAGTTTCTGGAAGACTTCAAATGTGTACCTGAGACCAAAGAGAGGAAGAAAACCAATGTCAGGTGCTTAAAATGAAATGGACAACAGTCTCACAACATTGTAAATGCCCCAACACTTGACCTTGCCTCACCCCACAAGGTAAAGTGTACACAAGGTGCACATTATAAATGAACTGTTCTGTGCCAATATTCAAAACCATGAAGCCTCTCCGCTCAAATAAGTATGGCTATTTGGACAAATCTGAGATGAAACAACTACTTACAGTAACCGGATCACTGAAACTCGCATTTAACCAAAACAAGGAAACAATGTTATTTTTGACAGTGACTTTTCCCATTCACTCTGCAAGGGTCACCTTTCTTAAGCCAGTAGCTTATTCTTGAGGTTGGTAACTTTTGGAGACAGCCTTGTCCAATCCAGCTCCAGGAAGAGTTTCTGGAAGACTTCGAATGTGTACCTGAGACCAAAGAGAGGAAGAAAACCAATGTCAGGTGCTTAAAATGAAATGGACAACAGTCTCACAACATTGTAAATGCCCCAACACTTGACCTTGCCTCACCCCACAAGGTAAAGTGTACACAAGGTGCACATTATAAATGAACTGTTCTGTGCCAATATTCAAAACCATGAAGCCTGTCCACTCAAATAAGTATGGCTATTTGGACAAATCTGAGATGAAACAACTACTTACAGTAACCGGATCACTGAAACTCACATTTAACCAAAACTTGAAGGAAACAATGTTAATTTTGACAGTGACTTTTCCCATTCACTCTGCAAGGGTCACCTTTCTTAAGCCAGTAGCTTATTCTTGAGGTTGGTAACTTTTGGAGACAGCCTTGTCCAATCCAGCTCCAGGAAGAGTTTCTGGAAGACTTCAAATGTGTACCTGAGACCAAAGAGAGGAAGAAAACCAATGTCAGGTGCTTAAAATGAAATGGACAACAGTCTCACAACATTGTAAATGCCCCAACACTTGACCTTGCCTCACCCCACAAGGTAAAGTGTACACAAGGTGCACATTATAAATGAACTGTTCTGTGCCAATATTCAAAACCATGAAGCCTCTCCGCTCAAATGAGTATGGCTATTTGGACAAATCTGAGATGAAACAACTACTTACAGTAACCGGATCACTGAAACTCACATTTAACCAAAACTTGAAGGAAACAATGTTATTTTTGACAGTGACTTTTCCCTTTCACTCTGCAAGGGTCACCTTTCTTAAGCCAGTAGCTTATTCTTGAGGTTGGTAACTTTTGGAGACAGCCTTGTCCAATCCAGCTCCAGGAAGAGTTTCTGGAAAACTTCAAATGTGTACCTGAGACCAAAGAGAGGAAGAAAACCAATGTCAGGTGCTTAAAATGAAATGGACAACAGTCTCACAACATTGTAAATGCCCCAACACTTGACCTTGCCTCACCCCACAAGGTAAAGTGTACACAAGGTGCACATTATAAATTAACTGTTCTGTGCCAATATTCAAAACCATGAAGCCTCTCCGCTCAAATGAGTATGGCTATTTGGACAAATCTGAGATGAAACAACTACTGACAGTAACCGGATCACTGAAACTCACATTTAACCAAAACTTGAAGGAAACAATGTTATTTTTGACAGTGACTTTTCCCTTTCACTCTGCAAGGGTCACCTTTCTTAAGCCAGTAGCTTATTCTTGAGGTTGGTCACTTTTGGAGACAGCCTTGTCCAATCCAGCTCCAGGAAGAGTTTCTGGAAGACTTCGAATGTGTACCTGAGACCAAAGCGAGGAAGAAAACCAAAGAAAATGGCATAAATAATACAGGTTCACTCAAGGTAGGTTAGAAAAATGTAAAGGCCTTTAATTCTGTGTACCTTAGTTCCTTGGGATAGGCAAGATTCACTGCATATGCCAACCCACCTAGAACTCCAAGCACCAAAACTTTGCAATTGGTTATGAATCCAAACCAGTGGAGTTCTCAATAAGCTGGTCAAATAAGAGTCCATCTCAAAATAAACAGAAATTAACCAAATACAATTTGAAAACTATTTTCCAACCAGGTGCCCCACATTAACCAGCCGCCAACAGTGTATTTAAAAGGTCTGCAACTATTTCATACTCTTTGTTGTAGAGAGAATGCCAAGCGAACAATACCTGCTGTATATTTCATATAAGCAATGATATTCCAGCAGTTTGACCACAACATCCCTGAAAATATTAGCAAACAGAAAAGTCATTGAAGAATACCTCAAGTAGGATAGCCTTCAACCTCATCCCCACGGCGCCACCCTTGGACTGGAAGAGGGCCAACAGCTTGGGAGTGTATTCATCCAGCTTGGACATGAACTGTGATTCAAGGTGCACCATTGTGATTCTTTGAAACTCATCCTGGAGCTGAAAGACAAAAAGGAACATTGAAGCCTCAAATGGTACAAGTACATTTAAAAAAACTGTATAACCATGAAATAAATAAAAACACAAAATCCATCCTCCTCACCATCACTGGCCTCTGGTAGGCCTACATCAGAATGGTCAACAGTCTGATTATGGTGACTCGCAAACACGTCTTGCTTAAAATCACTCAAAGAATAGCCTATATGGCTTCTGTTTTTGTGTTTGAGAAACGTATTGTATATATTTGTGCAAAAGTCACAACCTTTAAATACACAAAAGACAGTTTCGTGCCTCTTCAGATGCCTTCCAATATGCTGAAAGTAGTCCTTCACTGTAGGACAATGGCGACTGCAAACTAAACACTTAAAATGAATAATTCCTGGCCTTGAAATTTTTCCTGCTGCATGGTATCTGGATAAATGTGTGCGAAGGGCACCCTGTGTTTTGAATGTGCAAGGACAACCGTCATGTAGACATGGCTGGGGTTGTGCACTACCGAATGTTGCGTGTTGTAGTCTGTAATGCTTCAGTAGATTCCTCCTTGTAGTAGACAATGATTTGCAGATCTTACAGTTCCACTTCATAGTCCAAGCCTAAGATAAGGAAAAAAGTTATTAATTTACATACCCAAGTAAATGGAAGATTGTGCCACTTCTACAAGAAATATTTGCATGTTCACAAAAAGAAAATAGGGAAATTACACTGTGTTGTGGCTGATAAGGTTACAGCTTAGCTAGCACAATAGCTAGTTAGCAAGAACTAGTTGGCTAATATAGGCTAGCTAGCTAGCATGCGAGCCGACAGCATGGTGCCTGGCTGTTGCCACGTTTTAATCTTAACAGGTGGGTTACCGTGTCGGGCCCGTGCACTGAACACACACACAAGTCGCGGCACTTTGCGAGCGTCTAGAGGCTCTGGTTGCATTTTTCGCCCAACATATGAATACTGTTAGAAAGATCTATTTTTTGCCGTTCTAATGCAACCTCATTCTACCAATTCCGTGCCTCGGTTCTCGAGTTACATGACGATGTCAGGCGAGCGTCTTTTTAGCAAGAACTGGTTGGCTAGTATAGGCTAGCTAGCTAGCATGCGAGCCGACAGCATGGTGCCTGGCTGTTGCCACGTTTGAATCTTAACAGGTGGGTTACCGTGTCTGGCCCGTGCACTAAACATACACACAAGTCGCGGCACTTTGCGAGTGTCTAGAGCAGGGGTAGGCAACCCTAGGCACGCGTGCCTGCATAGGCATTTGCGGGGGCATTTGCATAGGCACAGGGGGCAGCATTAAAAAAAAAAAAAAATTATTTAATATTATTTTTTTGCTTTGAAATATTATAGTGAACTATTTTGCACTGTTGTCGCATTTATCTTGTTGAAATCCTCCCACAGGTTCTTTTTACTTCCACATATTTAATTGAGACCCTTTATTTGTTTATTATTTCAATTTAGCTGGAAATACATTGCTACATCATTCAGTAACATTTGCAGAGCCTTATAACAAAAACATTATTACGGTCACCATTGTGACCAGTGGGATTAATCAACAAATTGTATTATTTATTTTTCTATTTCATTGAACATTGCACATGTTAAAAGCCATTTTTTTACTCAAAATGTGAGTATTACCAAGTCAACTTGTGTTCTTAAAACAATGACAATAAACATAGTTTTATTAGGTTGAAATAATGTGGTTGTGTACTTATTTTTCTGTTAACGTATTATGGATTAAAAACTGAAAACCTTAATGCACAGTAACTGAACTCAATATTTTTAAGTTCTGGTAACTAATAAAAAAAAAATTTACAGTGTAGTAATCAAAAGTTATTTACACGATATACCTCACATTCACCCTCCATTCACATCCTGGTGTTCTCCTGGTGTTCTCCATTAGGCTTGTAGGTGGAGCTATGACAGCACACGTACAGTACACACACCGATGGTGTGTGATGTGTCCAAAAATGAATGGGCAAATGTGAGTGAAATGGTCGCACTGTATGCAGCTGTTTGTCTGCATTGCATTCCCCCCCCCCCCCCCCAACTCAGATTTAGGGTTGATACAACCATCATAATAATATTGTTAATAATAACAATAACAATAATGATGTAATAATGTAAAAATTATCATTAAAAAGACCTGATTATGAAAAAAATAAAAATACGATGCATGGAATATTGTTGAGGCACACTAGTTACAACTATATTTCAAACAGGCACTCCATGTCAAAAAGGTTGCTGACCCCTGGTCTAGAGGCTCTGGTTGCATTTTTTGCTCAACATATAAATACTGTTCGAAAGGTCTATTTGTTGCCGTTCTAATGCAACCTCACTCTACCAATTCCGTGCCTCGGTTCTCCAGTTACATGACGATGTCAGGCGAGCGTCTTTTTAGCAAGAACTGGTTGGCTAATATAGGCTAGCTATAGCAAGCATGCAAGCCATGTAGACGCATTAGCGAACCAAGATAAGATAGGGAAGGGGGAGTCGGAATTGCATGCACTCTCCTACAACAGTCGGAAAAACATTTTCTCCTGAAATGTAAAACTTAATAGGCTACTTTTAGCAGCATGTTACATGAATAAAAACATAGTGGTACTGCATTAACTTGAGAACAGGCAACAGATTAAATGTACTCGTAATTATTACTCACCTGGGTCTGTGTGCATGTACCACACTCGCTGTCTTTGGATATAATGGCAATAGCATGATCCTTGCATGTGATTGGCCGCATCATCCACGTGGTGTCAAAATAAAGTCCCATTAGTTGGGCGAAAGTGCCAGGTGATTAAAACCAAAGACCTCCTAATGAGTAAAATCTATCAATTTTCTGCATCTCTGACATTGCTGATAAAATATAATTAAATTCGACTCAATGTATCACAGCTAATTGTATTCAACAAAAATTGTGTAAAATGCAATTAATAAATTGTTCAAATTCGTTGAATTCAGCCCAATTTTATTGCATACGGCACATAGTCTTTTTTATTATGTATTTTGAGTGTATGCATTAGTTCCCGTTATGCTTCCACCCATGCAATACAATGATAGCTCTTCACACAAAAACACAGAATATATTATTTCAACAGCACAATCAAATACAAGGTACCATTTTTGGATTACAGTTACAAATCACAAACCTTAAGGAATCTGCAGAATCCAGAATCCAGTCACGGCTGGACTGGTAATCTGGCATACCGGGCATTTTCCCGGTGGGCCGACGCACCTTGGGGCCGATATAATTTGATTTATATATATTTCTTTAAGTTTGGTCAACGACCGGCCCATAAGGCAGGGACATCGGCCCATTGGTTAATTTTTTATTCTGACACTGGGCTGGCCCAATCACATCTCTTACTAAGCCCCACCCCCTCCCTCTATGACTGTCCTCTCTGTTTCTCGAGTCAGATCAGATGCCGCTCAGAGCCAAAAATCTGTGGATGGAGGAGGCCAGGCGAAAAAAAATTATAAACAGAAGAAGCGCAAGGGGGGTGCAGAGAAATCTTTTTTTATCTAGAGGCGGATGCCGCCAAATGTGCGAAGATAACAGAAATGTTTGCAACATCATCCACAGTACCGAACCAGGTGGCCCACTGCCAGGCAGAGGAGCAGACACAGGCAAAGTTAATTTGTCAGCATCGCATTGGCTAAGCCCACGTTGCTGTGAGTGACCTAGGTAGGTCCATATCGTATCATCATAATATTATTAAAATCATTAGGACAAGGGTTCCCTTGATAAAGATGTACGAAAAGGCAGTATAATATACAACACCTGTAGCTCAACTGCAACTGCAAAAACTGCTCAACTGCAAACATGTATCATGCCTACGGGGAAAAAACACATTCACAACAGGCAGCAACGTTTATTTTCATCCAGGTATGGTGGTAACTATTAGGATATATATGGTATGGATTACTTACTCTTATTACTATCTGTGGTAGCTCTCCACCTACACAAATATTTTTTTTTGCTGCTGTGCTGTCCATTGAGCATGCACCTTCACGTGGTAGGCACTGTGGTATAATTGTGGTATAATATAATGTTCTAATGTAAATATATTCCCCTCCCCTGTATCCCCTACCTGTGCCCCCCCCCCTCTCTGTGGAATAAGACATTCCCCTCTCCCCAAACCTGTATCCCCCCCCCCATTTGACCTATCAAATGGGACCACCCCCCCCCCCCCCCCCCCCCCCCCCCTTGTTTAACTATATAGGGCTCCTCCCGACCACAATCCAGGTCTTCTCACCTGGGTCATTTCAGCTGATCACCTGGGGGAAGCCCTCAGCCATTCTCTCTATGTATTCTATCTGTTTGGTTAATAAACCTTGTTATTATCCAAACCTCGGTTGACTGAGAACATTCTTCATCAGGATATCCACAAATATCCCACAATTGGCGTCTACGAACTTGTGACGGACTCTTGCGTCCTACCGGCGTGCTGTATTGTTTCAGCTATACAGAGAAAAGTGAGTATAATAGACTGGTCGACCAAAAATGTATGGCAAGGAATTAAAACCTTCCCGCTTTTCTCTGTGCCAGGTGAATATTACAGAATGTTATCAAATATTGAGATCATGGCTGAATAATGTGCATTAATATATCTGATCTGTATTGAGAATCGTTACCAGGGCAACGCGTGTACCTGGGTCCTTATCTGGACAGAGGTTCTGAGAGGATGGGTTATATGTGCTATTCCCGAAAGTTTAGGCACAAAGGTTGAAGTGCTATTCCAGGTCGAGTTGGAGCTGACCAAAAGCTAAGGCACACAAAATAAGGTTGTTGGATTGCTAACCCAAGTCTAGCTGATGCAGACTAAAATATAGGCAACAAGGCAAGAAACGTGGGCTTATTATGATGTGATATCCTTGGAAAACGCTACTCTGTTGGAACCTATTCTGTGATTCCTCTGCAAAGAGGCGGGAAGTTAGGACCGAGAAGCTGATGGAATCATGATTAGAATTACCAGAGTAGCGTCATAATATTCATTGTTTCAACCTCAGACTAAGCCCACAATCTCTTCCATTCCTGAAAACGATGTATTCGGATTAAATTAACCAATTGATCATACAGATAAGCGGGAAGCTGATTACGCGATGTCCCGGTGTAGTACGCCATACTACACTAAACGGGACATTAGTCGCGAGTTGAAGAGACCGAGAGTATGATTAAACGGTATATTCACATCTAATATATCGCTGGTAAATTTCGAAGTCAGGTTCGGTCGTTATGACTTTAATAACGATGTATAGGTATATCAAGGGATAAATGCCTTGTCGCAGCAGAGTGCTGGTCGACTAAACGAACAGCGATCCAATACAGTCAGATATATACACACGTTAACTTATATGTATTATTATTGTTGTTTTGTCTGTTTAAAGTCTCGTTTGTACGTGCACAGTATGCCGACTGATATCGCGCCGAGCATTGAGAGACGAGTTAACATTATGGGAATAACATTGGGGTACAACTCGCGCGACATGTAAGGTCCGGTTGGAAATTATAGTTTATCGTTTCTATTTGTTTACGTTTCACTATGCACAAGTGATGTTAATTCGGTTACAAAACGCTGGTTTTAAGTAAATTCCAGGCTATTGAGAGCTCGCGGAACTAGTACTGCAGGATTGCAAAGCGTTATTTCCGAGGCGAATGGGAACGCACGAACGTCGCTTGGAGCGATGACGTCACGCTATGCGCGCCGTGGAGTTATGGTTTTCTTGTGAGCCTATCCATAGGCGAACGTAAAGTTTAATATGCCCGAGGGTGAGGGTATATGAAATCCACGTATAGTATATGTTAATTGTATGTGTAAATACACGCTACAAGGGGGTAATATAATATGGTCATTCAATAACTGAACTGAACTATGAGGATCCAACGTGAACACGGCAGCTTTTTCCGGTAAGTATGAAATCCTAATGTAGCTGCATGACATAACTATCTTCTCATTCGCAGTGAATTAAAACTATCCCATATCGCTTGAGTGATTGGTTTTCATTACTGTACACGTTATAAGTCACATAAAGCTAATTGCAATGTCTGTTTCAGAATTATAATGCATCTGTGGGCGTACCGGTCATACTGACCAATACGGGGAGCTAAACAAACACTTCCGGTTTCCGGTATATGGCAGTACAGGAATTGTAGTCCACATAAACAGCGTTAGATTAGACTTTATAAGCTTTTAATGTTGAAAACTTGGGCACAAACAACATAGATTATGTTTAAAAGTAAGATGTTTAGGTTAACAAGTAAGTTATATTCACTTGAGTTAATGTGTTTATCTAAAGAACCAATGAAAGATAACTAGCCCTTTCCATTGTAAGACATTTTTAAACATGATTCAAAATGTGTGGTTCCACATTCTTATGGTGCTTGTGTACATATGCGATATGATTGATAAATGATAACACTCTATCATTACATCCTAGGATGGGATGGATGAGAACTAGCTGATGTTTTTGTTAAGCTCACAGACAATCAAGGAGAACCCACTCAGATGGTCTTAGAGGAGTGGGAAATTAACATGTTTTTTGTGTTTACAGGAGAGGCAGACAGAGTTAACTCTAAATTGAATTACAAAGCAGTGTTTAAACACTCACTCAAACAGGCTGAGGACGATGTGGAGTTGAAAGACAATGCAAATAGCCAGAGAGGACCACACCTATAGAGACGCAACTTAGTATCTCCACTATACTTAGTATAGTAGGAAGTATCGCTTTAGATGCAGATTTTCTCTTTGTTACCACGAGACTCAACCGAAGATGGTGTGGAGTTGATTAACCATTTAAAACAAATCTGCATCCAAACACCCACATGTAACTTTCTTTTACAGGAACGCCAACGATAACAGACGCTATTCAGAGTGGGCACTTGAAACCCACAGGGTATGGCGTGAGGGAGACAAACAATGCAAATGCCTGCACTCTGACCACAGGCTTGGTGGACTCACCTGACAATGGATAACAATGGATGGAACCACTTAATTAACATGAATCAGACACAACTGATGATGTTGCAGTCATGAAAGTACCTAATTCCCATACTAACAAAATAACTAACCAGTGTTTTCATCATCTATTTTCAAGAAGGCACACGAATTAGAGATATAATTTCTGAATGAAACCAGACAAAGTAGAAGTGCCCGAGATGAAAGATTAATGATGAAAACAACTTCACTTGAAATCTCCTCCTTCTATTCTCTGCTTATAACCAATAACATGCATGACTATTCTTTAACAAACTAATACATTTCCATGACTGCAAATATCAACCACCAAAATTGGAGCACAATTATCTAAATGTACAAGGTATACACGTACATTGATCATTTAGCTGACACTTTTATACAAAAGTGACTCACAGGTTCTGTATGACAGGACATCAAAAAGGGCACAACTCTATCAGCTAAGTAACAATGGTCATCAAAGTGTTGAGTGCTACAGTGTAGGTTAGTTTATTAGGACAAATGCATGACAGTAAGGTTAGCTAAGGTTAGATTTATTTGTATCAGTTGAAAGCAGGATAATCATTTACACAATGATTATCAAAATGCACAAGGTGTATTAGAGGTAATTAAATTAATGCTACTTAAGAGTAGACGAGAAAATGAATGGATGTATTTCATGCAAAATTAACTGGCTGCCTAGAATTTATGTTTTCCCCATGCTAAATTATGACGAGCCACACTGAGACGTGAAGAACAACTGAGAAGTCATGGCGAGGTAAGTATCTTAAAGAAGCACACCATCGTATGCGGCCTGAGGTAAGGTCAACTTCAATTTGACATCACAGATTATAAAGATAAAAAGAAATGTTTCTGATTCCATGCAAAGATCGGATCCAAACGATATCAAATGCATGATGATATTACAAAATTAATTGAATTAATCCCAAAATGATTTTCCTCTTTAGCAGAAAGGTGTTGAATCATTTATGTGAGGAGGTTTTCTAAGGCAATTTTATCATCCTCAGATCATATTGGTGAGAGGACACGACAAGTGAGAAGGAGTGAGACGACGCGTGACCTGAACCACGAATGACGGCAGGACCAGGCAGAGAGGAACACAACCCAGCGACCTGAGCGACCCACGACAGCATAGGACCACCAGGGACGCCGCCAAGGAGCTGCGGACACAACCAGGACGACGACAGCAACCGTGGGAGAGCCGCCATCCAACCCAGCCACACAACACAGACGTCCCCAAAGGAAGGGGAGCAGAGACAGAAAGGACGACATGCAGCCTCACCCCGGCGGCCCGCGGCAGACCATCTACAGAAGGGAACCAGAGCACTGACCATCAAGATGGATTCCGATGACAAGATCACCATCCGTGTGAGAGAGAGCGTCTTACTGACTAGCCACTACACCGGCGGGCCCTCGCCCTCCATCAAGTGGTACCGCAATGGCGAGGAGAGGACAGCGAAACCAGCACAACACATTCAAAAACGCCCTGACCACCATGACTCTGGGCCTGATGGGGGCCAAGCGTGAGCACAGTGGCGGATGTGTGGTGGTGATGGAGAGCAGCGCAGGCTCCAGGAAAAGAGTCTGCAAGGCCACTATAGTTGACCGCCCCACTGCTACAGGTGACCCTTGACAGGGAATGGACGGCGACCAGTGAATGTTCCCGAATGCATCGTCAACCTGTGGACCAAGAGACTTCTGAACACACATTGTCCAAATTGTTATGTATTTATTTACTTTTTACTGTCTTACTGCCACACGACAGGCTCACAGAAACATCAACTGAATGTACGATACGTTCAACACACAGCAGGTCACCACAGAAGGACACATCCCTGGCAGAGAACAGATGGTCAACAGCGACGCAGCAACTGTCAGATTCACAAACGAGCTGTTTCACAAAGTTCATATGTATCTAGAAAATTATGAACTAAGAATATGATGAAATACAACCAATAAGATTGCAATAACCAATTTATAATAACAATAAGGAATGATCACAGAGTCACATTGAAAATTATATTGTTAAACAGGACAGAACCAGTTGGTTTGTTCCAAGACACCAAGTTTTGTTTTGACCAGTGATAGTATGCACCACAGAAAAATACTAGAACAATGCATAACGATTATCATAATCACCTTTTATATCAGTTTTTATTAACCACTAGGTTAACGGTTTTCAATTTTATTTTGACACATTAGCCACTAAGATAATGTCTATTGTAAATATTACTATGTTTGTATATGTACAACCATGACATTAGCTCCCCTGAGTCACGACATGAACGACTGAAGGTATGCCAAGATATGTGCACAGCTATAGCTTCTAATGATTATGTTAAATGTTGTTTGATATCAGAGTTGAGGACCACTCATTGATATAGGTATTTTGAGCGATTAATAAAAGAAAAGGGTGATATCTATTCCCACATCTCTGATATCAAAATAACACAGACCGCAGTCCAGTCGATCATGTCATGAATCATGTATGTAAATAATTCTAATTTTAAACTGTTATGCCAACCAACAGATCACATTGGCCAAAATGTTCATGTAGTTTAATTGTTTTCTATTTTTCATTATCTGATAACCGATGGATTACATCGGTCCCATTCTTTTACCATACCTATTCACTTTTACCTGTTCCAAACAACCCTGGTATATTATACATTAATCTCACCCACATTATAATAGAGAAAAGTGAGTATTGTGGTATAATTGTGGTATAATATAATGTTCTCATGTAAATATATTCCCCTCCCCTGTATCCCCTACCTGTGCCCCCCCCCCCCTCTCTGTGGAATAAGACATTCCCCTCCCCTCTCCCCAAACCTGTATCCCCCCCCCCCCCCCCCCCATTTGACCTATCAAATGGGACCACCCCCCCCCCCCGTGTTTAACTATATAGGGCTCCTCCCGACCTCTTCTCACCTGGGTCATTTCAGCTGATCACCTGGGGGAAGCCCTCAGCCATTCTCTCTATGTATTCTATCTGTTTGGTTAATGAACCTTGTTATTATCCAAACCTCGGTTGACTGAGAACATTCTTCATCAGGATATCCACAAATATCCCACAGCACGTTAACTAGGCCAAACTCCCCAAACAAACAAGCACACCATTGATTTAATTGCCATATAAATCACATACAAAGATCTAACTATTACTCCTCTCTGAACATGGATATGAAACAAAAAGGTGATCTATTAACGGTGTAATTATGCAATATTCATCATTCATATTTGGATACTTGAAATCTTTATACCGGCAGCCATCAGGCTCTACAACAAAGGGCTTGGACGGACGGATCTGCTGCCAGAACTGCACTGTCAGAACTCGGGACTTGAGAACTAGAGAATCACATCACCGTACTGACTATCTTGTATTTTGCACTAGAGACTCATATCACTGGACTCTCATCACTGGACTATCTTGTGTTTGTACTTTTTTTTATATTATATTGTATTTGTATCTATACTTTAAGTGTATCTATGGTGCATATAGATACTGGACTGTATAGGACTGTGAAGCCCACACTGTGTATCCCCCACACTGTACCCCCCCCCCCCCCATGCTGCTTTGACACCTGCATTTTCCCAAGGGGATTAATAAAGGATCATCTAATCTTATTTTATCTATATGACCTGAGTAGCTAGTATCAAAGGAAATCAGATGGAACAGCTCCATGCATTAATTGAATAAACAACTATTTGCTCATTACCAGTATAGTATTGTTTAAATTGTAGAGCTTTTTGCACATCTTTTTCAGGGAATTCCAACTATTCTGGACCTAAATGTACCAGTTAATTGTAATCATCTCTCGCTCTCCTTATGTCTAGTCAAGCCAGGTTGTGGAGGAGAGAAACAGGGAGGAACAGGAACTGTTATTTTCAGTTTCACCGAAGATGGAAGAAAACATAAAATAATCCAAGATAATGCACACAGGTGTGTGTGTGTTTACATTTTGTTTTATTAAATCACTCACCCCATCCCACTAAGAAGGAATGACATCCTTCTCTTTTCAAAATAGCTAAATAGCTTCCCTCGCTTAGCCGATCCAGTTAGCCATTCTGTTTGTAGAACTTACTCCCTCTCGTATGAACAATACACAATTGCGCCGGTGTCGGCCTTCCATTTTCTTTAATTTTCAATTGTTGTTCAAAATCGTAACTTTTGAACTATGCAATCGTTCACTGTCAGAAACTCTACATCAGTACATCTCCGTCGCCATCCATAGATTAGCTAGCTAGAACAAAGGCTATGATGACGTTTAGCTTTAAATGCGATTTGAAGCCAAATCTCATCCACTTCCTTTGGTGGGCTTTTGATGTGCACTGGCGAGACGGAGGCATTGGTGGAGGTGTTTCCAGTGGCGAATCCTTATGGAAGCCAACGGAAGCCATGCCTCCCTAATATTAAAATATGAATTAATATCAAATATGAAATATGAAAAAAAAAAATTAAAAAATCTTTTTAATATAGTTTACATTCTTTTTCATCTGTGCATCTGTGTTATATAATATATATATTTTTTTTTAAATGTCTCCCTCTTCTCCTTCTCACTCCCTCTAACACACTGTCAGACTCACTGTGCTCATTGCAGCTAGTATAGGAGAGAGGCAGGGGGTAGGTCTCTTTCTCCAGGCTTCCAGCATTATAGAGTCCAAATCCGATCCTAGCCAATCAGATTCGAGCTGACTGCCACACCCTAAAAGTTTAAAACGGGGCTGTGAGGAAAACACTCAGCATATTTTCCCCTCTGCACTCTGAACATTGTATTAACCCGTAACTGTTCCCACGGGCCGAATATTGCCCCGATCCTCGCGAGATTAAATCCACGGGGACCTCTCGGCGTGCCGAAGCTTTTCCTAAATCACTTCCATCATCGAAAACGAGGGGAAAAGGTCGGCTCGCGACCCTGAAAATGTTGCGTGATTTTAGAAACGCTGTATTAAGTGAGCCTATTATGGGATCCACGCGAGCTTTCTATCGTGGAAACATCTGGGCGTCCCGCAACTTTTACTCATACACTTGTAGCCCCGAAAATGCTTAGAAAAGGAAAACAGAAAGCGTGGAATAAACTCGCCGAAACGGAAAAGTGGCCCACGGGCGCGCTGTGATTCCGATCCGTGTGAAAATATTCACGGCCATAGAGGAGACCGTGGGACACTTTTTTGCAACCGAATATGTGTCTCTAATTTGCTCCCACGCGGCGCGCAAAATCGGACCAAAAATGAACCAATGCTCCAGCAGTATTAATGACCCTGATGTAAACAAGACAAACGTCTTTCTCTGGTCTGCATCCCCATGAGCCGTACTGTATTGTACCCATTCTGCAATCTGTTAAATAAATAAAAAGAAAGTTTGATTGGCCGCCGAGCCATACTGTAGTGTACATGGTGACTGCTTGACTAAAAAAAAATAAAAGAATAAAAATATTAATAAAAATATTTAATAATTTTTTTTTTTTTAATTTTTTTTTGGCTTCCCCTGTTATTTTACCCACGCGACGCCACTGGGTGTTTCCTGTTTCAAAATAAAAGTTCTCTGCGCTACGAATTTCATAATAAAAGTGTCCGCAATTGTCATAGGAGAAATGTACATAGTATTTTTATTTTTTTTGTGTTTGATTAATATAACTTTGCCGGGCCAAATTAAAATGCCTTGCCGGCCTGATGTGGCCCTCGGGCCGCCTATTGGGAACCCCTGATAGACATAATTATCATATATAGAAACGCCAATACATAATATGTCTGTTTAAAAAACAAAAAAAACACGAGAGGTTGGGCGGCCCTCGCAAGTGGAGATGGACCGGCCGGCCCACCGGGAATATTCCCGAATTTCCTGATGGCCAGTCTGCGCCTTATGTATACACAAGCAATATTGTTCTTAAACCAACAGAAGAATTCTGAAGATTTCTCTACAGTTCCACTTCTTTCAGGAATCTTCTACAAATGAGTGTCAAAATATGTCAGAATACGGCACATCACCGGACTCAGTGGCGGCTCGCCACTAGGGGCGCTCGGGCGCCGCCCCCCCCTCAGGCCCCTGGTTATATGAGAGAAGAACAAGAACAATTATTTTTTAGTTTTTTGTTTTATAGCCCTATAAATAATATAAACATGTTTAAAATGAATAATATTTACTCATTTTAAGTATGTTTGTGTTTCCAATGCACAATATAACGTTAATATATAAAATATATATATTTTTTTTTTTTTTTTTTTTTTCTCGGCCCGGGCTAGACGCAATAGCGCTCTGAGTGTGCGTCACTGTTTGATCGCTGTATCCGTCGCAGCCAATCAGTGCGTAACGCGTTGTGCGTTGAAATATGACTATTATGTTGGAATCCGGGCGCGATTTGAAGCGGTCTAGGCAGCAGCGTCAATAATTTCTGTAGCCGCATTTCGCGGAGACGCTCTCTGATTGGCCGACGACAATTTTTTTTTCCGTAGCAGCATTTCGCGGAGACGATCTCTGATTGGCCGAATCCAATTTCTATGTTCCAATTCTAGCTTGGTGGTATAGAGATAGTTGTGTTGTTGTGACTGAGATGTGAGCTATTTGTCTTCGAGCGTGACTGCATGTTCTTTCGACGGTTAAGCTTAGGCACTCTTTCAAAGTTGGTTAAGGTTTGTCTTAGAGCATGGCCATAGAACACCAGGTAGTTTGCAGTTTGTTCGACGCGGAAATGGACAAAGAAATCAAGTACTGTCTTGTTGTGGTGCTAACAGCTAACAAGCTATATGGCGGATCGGATGCAGTCTGGACAGTGGACAGTGGTCTGGATATACATCATCAACAGCGGATTATACACTTTATCAAGCCCACCACGTT
The DNA here is from genome assembly GCF_963971535.1 of Notolepis coatsorum. Lineage (NCBI taxonomy): Eukaryota > Metazoa > Chordata > Actinopteri > Aulopiformes > Paralepididae > Notolepis > Notolepis coatsorum. Next base: position 192,555,652 of record NC_140167.1, on the reverse strand, counting down.
TCAATTAAACAAAGTGAGTTTATGCTGTTGTGAGATGCAGCTATTTGTTGTTATCTCAAACAGTACTTGTTGGCTATAAGCTATATATGGATGCAGTGTGGAGGGACATGCACAATGGACAATGCCATGGAGTGGATACAGGGCCGCCTGGGAGAAATGCGAGGCCCTGTGCGAGATTTAAACGCGACTATGTACAGACTCAGCGAGCACAGCCTAGCCATCGAGAAAGGCCGCCATAGGCAGACTGTGTGTGTTAGAAAGAGAGAGAGAGAGCATGTGTGTTTGTCATGTGTGTGTGTGTTAGAGAGAGAGCATGTATGAGAGATCCAAAAGGACAAAGATCAACACTTAAATCCAAAGAGAAGAGGGTCTATACCAGAGAAACCAAAGCAGGCCAATGGCCGACATCAGCTAAATAGGCTAGCCAGGTACTGTGACACCAGGCCACACACAGCTTTGGCCAACGGCCCAACGCTACCCAAGCTACACAAACGACCAAGACATTCACACACAGCACATGTCGTATCTCCAAATGTTGTGAAGTAGCATATGTTTTGCCTGGAAAAAAACATCGTTATTAACAAAACATTCGGGAGGGGAAGGAAGGAAGAGTGGGGTAATGTCATGACATTTTCATTAATCTTACCTGCACCAAGGAACGCAGGGCGAAAGGCCGCAACACAGGTCTCCACGTTGACGAAAGGCCTCTCGCTGGCGGGACAAAAATAAGCCAGAACCCCCTGCTATTCTCACGGCTAATGTCAATGGTCGACTCGTAGCACAAGCTAATAGCCTAGGCTAACTGATAGCATCAAAGTAAGCACGACGTTAGCTGCCGGCTGCGCACGTTACTTTGATGCTATCAGTTAGCCAGTTAGCTCAACCCGGCTATCGCTAACCATTAGCTAACGCACTACCACTGAAACTACAACATGAGAAAAGCAATACAGGCGCTGACACCAGGCCACACACCGTTAGCTACTAACTCCATACTACAACAGGCTACAGCTAGTCGACCAGTTTGGCTCCAGAGAGAGAGAGAGAGAGAGAGAGAGATCCACGGCGGGAATATAATAGGTTGCATGAACTCACCATAACGCAGTATGAATGGTAAAGTTGGAAGGAGACTTTCTTGGCCCACGGTGTAATTTCTTCTGATCCATGCTGCTTTTGAAAAGACATCCACTCGCTCCTCTGAATAGCGCTGAATTAGATCATCCCTGTACCTCGTGTGTCCGAGAAGAGCCCGGAAACACTATCCTAAAATCTGTAGAGCAGCAAAGCCGCAGAAACCGGAACACTGCAGTCTGCAGAGCCGCAGAGGCAGGAACAAGTCAGACACATTCTACAAACGTGTCTAATGTGAAATATATAAGCATATAAGCAAAACTAGATTTTAGGTCTGTGATGAAAAAGGGCCTCGCGGGAAGGGGGGCCTAGCAAAAAAAAAAAAAAAAAAAAAAAAAATTGCGAGGCCCCCCTTCCCGCGAGGCCCTGTGCGACCGCACTGCTCGCACACCCCCTGAGGCGGCCCTGAGTGGATATATACTTTATCAAGCCCTGCTGCCTGCTCTGCTGTCAATTTAACAACAACAACAAGGTAGATTTGCAATACTCTGTCTTAGCTGGTGAGTC